>NW_017670747.1:39164-75652 GCF_001879085.1 Nicotiana attenuata
TCCAGGTATTCCGTGCACCTAGGTTCTACGAAAATGTATCATGATATCAAGGAGATTTATTGGTGGAACAACATGAAGAGGGATGTGGCGGACTTTGTGGCAAAATGTCTGAATTGTCAGCAAGTGAAGGCCGAACATCAAAGGCCCGGTGGATTGGCTCAAAGCATAGAAATTCCGGTGTGGAAATGGGAAATGATTAACATGGATTTTGTGGTAGGGTTGCCGCGCACTCCGCGCAAGTTTGACTCAATTTGGGTAATCGTGGATCGACTCACGAAATTAGCGCACTTCTTGCCAGTTAAAGCTACCGACACAGCGGAACAGTATGCTCTGTTGTATATCGAGGAAATAGTCAGGTTACATGGCACACCAGTCTCAATCATCTCAGATCGAGGGGCTCAGTTCACAGCCAACTTTTGGAAGAAGTTTCAGCAAGGTTTGGGTACGTAGGTAAATCTTAGCATAGCTTTTCACCCTCAAACTGATGGGCAAGCAGAGCGGACTATTCAGACGCTTGAGGATATGTTGCGTGCTTGTACTCTTGATTTCAAAGGTAGCTGGGATGACCATTTGCTGCTCATAGAATTTTCCTACAACAATAGCTTCCATGCTAGCATCCAGATGGCACCATTTGAGGCATTGTATGGTAGGAGATGCAGGTCTCCCATTGGGTGGTTCGAGGTTGGAGAAGCGGAATTGATAGGGCCGGACCTCGTGCATCAGGCCATGGAACAAGTCAAGATTATTAAGGAAAGGTTAAAAACTGCTCAAAGTCGCCAAAAGTCTTACTCGGATGTTCGTCGCAGAGATTTGGAGTTCCAGAAATATGATTGGGTATTTTTGAAGGTTGCCCCTATGAAGGGTATCATGCGGTTTGGGAAAAAGGGAAAGTTGAGTCCGAGGTATGTCGGACCATACAGAATTATTCAGAGGATTGGTCAGGTGGCATACAAGCTCGATCTGCCACCCGAAATGTCATTGGTACACCCGGTCTTTCATGTGTCTATGTTGAGGAAGGTAGTGGGAGACCCGTCCACTATTGTGCCAGTTGAGACTGTCGAAGTCAATGAAGAACTGTCGTATGAATAAGTTCCAGTTGCCATCTTGATAGGCAAGTTCGGAAATTGCAAAATAAGGAAATTGCATCCGTGAAAGTATTATGGCGGAATCAGCAAGTTGAGGAAGCCACTTGGGAAGCCGAGGATGAAATGAAAAAGAAGTACCTGCATTTGTTTGAATAGTCATGTAATAGCTTTTATACATTTGATTCCTACGAACTCTTATCTTGTGATTTAATCAATGAAAAACTGTCCCATTTTGGTTATATATGTTGCATATGTGGCCATGGTTGGTGTTGTACAGTACAAGTCATGTTATGTTTAGAAACATGTATATGCTGTTAGGATGTGATTCTGGGGCTCTCTGACAGGTGGATTGGCCTAGATACAAAGGAAACTCTGGCGAAATTTTTGAAAAAATTAGGGAGTTAGCCAAATTTGGAGACTATTAACAAGTTTTAGGTTGTAAAAGGCAGAAGACTGTATGAAGAATTTCTAATAAGTGATCCTTGATCCTCATTCGAGGACGAATGATTTTAAGTGGGGGAGGATGTAAGGCCCCGTGAAAACTTGTATTCAAAACTTAAAAGCTCGTAGTGCCAAATTATGAATATGTGTTAGGAATGTGTAAGATCCCGGTTCGGACCCTTTGTACTGATCTATGCATTTAAAAATCAAGAATCAAAATTTTCCAGAAAAGTGCTATTATGCAGTCTAGAATGCGGTCGCAAATCAAGTATGCGGACCGCATTTCTGCCGCAGAGTGAGTCAGTGTGTTAGTCAAAATTGAAGTCAACTATGCGGTCAACTATGCAATCGCATAATCAAAATGGGGACCGCATAATCGTCGCATAATTTCCTTGGGATTTTGTGAAGGTCAGTTCTGCGGTGCACTTTGCGACAGCAGAACGTGAATGCGGACCGCATTTCTGCCGCAAACCCATTCAGTGTGTCCAATTTTTGGGAAGCATTTTGCGGTCCATTTTGCGGACCGCATATCAACTTTGCTATCGCAAATGCGATCGCAGATCTGACTCGGGGCTCCAATTTTTTAAATTTTAAACTCGACCCCCTATCGATATATCCGGTGTTATAGCTCATTTTGAGCATATTTCCTGATGCTTTTAGAGAGAGAGAGAGAGGGTCCTAGAGAGGGAAAGTGCTTCCCATCAAAATTTCTCCATGAAACCTTGCTAAATCATTAAAGATAATCAAGTGAGGCACCTAAATCTTCACACCAAGAGGTAAGAAACTTGACCCCTAATCTCTGGTTTCAAATTCACGCTAGAAAGAGTACTTAGCTTGGGGGTTCATGGGTATAAGAATGAATTTCTTGCATGCACATCAAACCATAGAGTATTGGAAGGTAGTAAACTAAAAAGAAGGCAATTACGGGTATAAAACGATAGAAATTCCTCACGAAAAAGGGCCTAAGATCACAATGCACCTTTAGTGCTTGATAGTATGCTCAAATCAAGCTAGAATTTCAATCTCATCTCTAATTCTCGGTTCAATTTGTAATTCTTACACAATAGATCGAAGTGCTAAGAGTTCCAGAATTTTGTAAGGATTAAGGAAAGCTAAATTGAGGTATGTATGGCTAAAACCCCCTTTTATTAGAAATTGAGCTCCGTTGGCGTTTACGCAAGTGTGGTAAGACTAGAATTGGTTGATGTATTGATTGTTATTTCACATTATTTGATTGTTATTTCACATTGGTTGATTTGCAAATATATAAATATGTACATGAAGGATGTGCCTCAATGCGAGAAAAATTATATTCTTGATATTTAAAGAAGTGTGAAGAATATGAATCATGTGTTGAAACGCCTAGGCTATAAGCCGAGATTAAAACTGGAATTATCATGTTAATTATGTGAAAACTTACCTATGCTTGTAACTTGAATTGCTTGTGTGTGCCTATGGCCATAAAATTGCAAGATGGACATTGAAAGTGGAATGATGTGATAGCTGTGGCCCTAAGTGCCAATGAATTGATGTGATCTATGTGAAATAAAGATTCAAATGAGATGATTAATGAAAAAGGAAAAACACCTAGGTAAGGCGGCCTAGCCGATCGAGCCGTGATCGGACACCATGCCGCACACATGGTGGTGATGTGTAAACATTGAATTCCGGAAAAAGGGAAACGAAATGGTAATTGAGGTACATGTCTCAAATGAGGCGACCTAGCCGATCGGGTCGTGATCGGACTCCGCTCAAGATAGCGACGGTGTTAAGAATCAGTGATGGGTATATGAAAGAAATGCCCCAAATTGAGCTATGGAAATTATGTGGAAGATTATATGGTTCATTTATGTGATGATGTGGTGTCCGGTTAGAACCTTTGAATTACTCTTGTGATTTCCTTGTTCTTAATTGATATTTCTTTCTAGTAAAATGGTTTTTAGTTATACATACTAGTACTATTCCATGGTACTAACGTCCCTTTTGCCGGGGGCGCTACATTTTTAAATGAATGTAGGTGGCTCCATTACGGATAGTGCCGATCGCGCGTAGCAGGTCACCTTCTTCTCAAAGTCTTGGTGAGCCCCTTCCTCCTTCAAGGGGTTGTATTGTATATCTTTTGTTGTTGTGGGTTTCCATTTTGAGGTATAGCCGGGGCCTTGTCGCCGGCATTGACATACTTATCTTTTGAATCCTTAGAGGCTACGTAGACATATGTGTGGGTCATGTATGGGTGTTGGAGGGGTTAATGATATGTGTTATAACTTTATTCTCTAGTTCGTCTAATCTATGACTGTATAAAAATCTTGGAAACTTGGCCATGATTTAAGACTTGTAACATGAAAATGAACTAAAAATGTTGAATGCTCGATTTTGCTATTGTCTAATTAATCGAAAGTCGGGCACCTTGATCATATTGTGTTGGGTAGAAAGTGTCGATAAGGCTTGCTCAGTTGGGTTCACTTGATTGAGCGCCCGTCGCGCCTCCCAAGGTTGGGGCGTGACATAAAATGAGCCAAGTCCCGAAATCGCCCACTTTTACCGACTGTAGGTATCACATATGCAAACTACTGATCACAATTGTGATCAATTTCTAAGCCTATAAATTATTGCAAATGCGGAAAAGCCTTCACATTTGCGAATGTCCCTTCCCTTGCAAATACGAACAAAGCTTCGCTTTTGCGAAGATTCCTAAAGCCGTCTAGCATCACAAATGCGACACACCAGTCGCAAATGTGATGACCCAATCATTCGCAAATACGGCGCTGACTTCGCAAATGCAAAGTGCACAAAACTTAGCCCCCTTTGGAGATGCGATGCATTGACTGCAAAAGCAATGCTCGCATTTGCGAGCAGGACCTTGCAGATTTGTAGATAGTCAACACAAGCTTTTCTAATAGCAGTTCAAATCTTTCCAAACACATTCAAAACTGACGAGCCCCCGGGGCTCCAATTCGAACATTCACACAATTGTATTAACATCATACAAACTTGCTCGCTAACTCAAACCATCAAAAAACATCAAATATCAAGAATTGATCATCAAAACTTAAGATTTTCTACTTTGAAACTGAATTTTCCAATTTGTCACATAATGCGCTGAAATGCCCTCAGGTCACCCGGGACCTCAACAAAATATGCGTACAAGTCCAAAACTATTATACGAATCTACCGGAATCGTCAAGATACCTATCCAATGTCGTTTACCAAAATCGTTGACCGTGGTCAACTCTAGCCTCATTTAAGTCAACAATCACATTTTATTGAAAGTTTCACACATAACGTTTCAGAAAACGAAACGGACTACGCACGCAAGTCGTAAATCATCAAATAAAGCTATGAGAGGTCTCGTAATACAGAAAAAGGAGTTGTTTTGGTCCTTAGTTTCCTAGTGTATCTAAAACTTGGTAGTGGGAATTCGACGGGCAATAGGGCTTCTGCCTTGTAGGGCTAAGACTAGAGAGTAAGGAGTTTCACATGATGATGTACGTGCCATTAAAATGCGCATAAGATTCCGTTAATTTTATTTGCCTTTGGCTTGGTCGAGGCGTTTCTTTATTGTGAAGATTAACATTTTGTTGCTGCATTCTACTTGTCCATTAGAGTACTGTGGGTATCTTGGTCTCGAGATATAGAACTCAATTCCCTACTCACTGAAGTAGGATAGAATGTTATTTCCTATGAAATATGAGTTGTTGTCGCATACAATTTTTTTTGGCAATTTGAACTTGCAAATGATATTTTTCCGCACAAGACCAATTACGTCAGTCTTTTACCTGGCAAAGGCTCCTGCGCGTCAACCCATTATAAAAAAGTAACCAGTTAGAGTTAACTTATAACAATGTTGGCTAGGGGCAGTTTATCTACTATGTCTATTCTCCATTTCATAAATGGCCATGGAAGAAGAATGAACGGAGAGATTCAGATGGAATGTGTGAATAGTTCGTATGCCGTTGGTACGTGTCACAACGTTTGTGTCACGCCCCAACCTTGGGAGGCGTGGCTGGAACTCGGTGCTGCACTGGCCCGAGCGAACCACTCTATAACTTATTCATTCCTTTTGTAACTATCATGGCCCAACATGGCCAACAACTCGTAATGTACAATTGTAAGTGGGCAAATGTTATATCAATGAACCATCGTTCATAAAACATGAATACATATGGACCGTCAAGGCCTCTGACATAATGTACATAATAAAATTGTGTCTACAAAGCCTCTAAGATTATTTGACATAAAATGGGACAGGGTACCGGCCTACCCATAAGTCTTTAGCAAAACTCTGACACGATGACTCATAGACTTGGCTGCACTCCGAAAGAGGTGGAGTCTTACCGATCCTTCGCTGAATGCTAATCTCGTCTACTTTGAGGGCTTGTCAAACTGATTATCTATACCTGCAGGCATGAATGTAGCGTCGCCAACAAAAGGACGTCAGTACGAATAATGTACTGAGTATGTAAGGGGTGTAAATAAATATATAAAGAGCATGGAAGAAACATGGAGTAAAGGACTCAACCTTTAAGTCTGAATAGCTCTGTAAATCATGAAATATTTGTAAAACCATGCATATACGTATAAATGTCATGTAATGCATAGGTCTGTACGTACATACCATCATAAGGCCTCTGAGGGCATCCCATCATATCATCTCGGCCACTGTGAGCAAATCATCAACGTATACCAGCTGGTCAGGTGGTGGTGTGTATATAACGCCGTAACCTTTTCCCATATCTCATATACATATATACGCGTATATAACGCCGTCTGAGTCATGGGTCAATGTACATGTATAAATGCAAGAAATGCATAAGAAATACCTTAATAAGATTTTCACAGAATGCCATATAACTCAATATGCCTTTCGGATAAACTTTATCAAATACGTATTTTTCTGAGACCCATGAACAGATGATAGAATAATAAGACTTATGGGAGAACATGAATATACACATCTCTATCATTTCTACGAATAGAGTAATTTATGGAAGTTGTGCATTTGCTCGTTTCGCTTGTGTCGTATAGATCATGCCAAAAGAAAAAAGGATAGCCTTAACATACCTTTAAGTCCAACTATCTTCTTAGCTTGTATCCATGAACAATCATCACTGCCTATGAAATTTGGAACTCTCAACATTGAAATAAGGCATGAAAGTTTGAAAATTGTACAGATAATACAGCAACAACTTGCTGCCGTACCAAACTTGTTGAAGAAAGAATTTGAATCATTGTACGAACTATGGCTCAAATCTCTGCTTTGGAGCCGAGTGGCAATGTGACACCATTTGGCTGAAACTCCCCCTAGTGATTAGATGTGACGACCCGGTCCGTCTTCACGTGAGTTACCGCCCCGTTTTCTCCATTTTCTGCTTCCTTATGTTTTACTATAAGAGTCTTGAGTGAATGAGTCGATTTGGATTGGTTTTGGATGGAAATGTGACACATAGTCTCTTTAAGGAAGGTTTGCCTTGGAAAAGTCAACCGCATGTTGACTTATGAGTTAGAGGGCTCGGATGTGATTTTCGGTAATTTGGTTAGCTTCGGGGGATGATTTGTGACTTAGGAGTGTGATCGGAATTGATTTTGGTGGTCCGGTGTAGAATTAGGCTTGAATTGGCGAAGTTAGTATTTTTGGCGAATTCCGGTTGTTAGGTGAGATTTTGATCCGAGGGTCGAAATGGGATTTCGAGAGTTGCTGTAGCTTCGTTAGGTGATTTTGGATGTGTATGCAAAATTTCAGATCATTCGGAGGTGTTTTGGTCGGATTTTTGATCAAATGCGTAATTCGGAAGTTTTCGAAGAACTTAGGCTTGAATCCGAGGTAAATTGATGGTTTTGGTGTTATTTGTGGTATTTTGATGATTGGAGCAAGTTTGAATGATGTTTTAAGATGGATTGGCACTTTTGGTTGAGGTCCCGGGGGCCTCGGGGTGATTTCGGATAGCCATCGGGATGAAATTTGGACTTATGAGATTGCTGGTATGCCTGGTTTCTGGTATTTCCGCATCTGCGGAAAAGGAACCATAGATACGGTTGCGCAGGTGCGGAAGAAAGATCGCAGGTGCGGTCATTGGCTTGGATGGAAGGATACGTAGATGCGGTAGGCAAGCCGCATCTGCGAGGCCGCAGATGCGGTAGAATAGTCGCAGGTGCGTAAAGGTGAGGCCTTGGTGTTTCCGCAGAAGCGGGATCCGCATATGCGGATAGGGGACCGCAGAAGCGGTCGTTGGTTTAATGAAGATCCACAGAAGCGGAATTATAACCGCAGAAGCGGTAGCCGCAAATGCGGTAAAGGAACCGCAGATGCGAAAATCACTGTTCTCAGAAGGGTTTTAAAGATTACTTTGTTCCGCGAGCTTAAGTCCATTTCCACCATTTTTGATCGACCTTGAGAGCTCTTGGACGGAATTTGAAGGGGATTTCGACTAGGTGTGATTGGAGGTGAGTTCCTTGGCCTAAATACATGAATTAATGGTAGAATTTGCATTGAAATTTGTGGAAATTCATCAAAAGAAGGTAAAGCTAGGGCTTGGGAATTTGGTATTTCAAAGTGGAATTTGAGGGGTCAAATGGACTCCGATTTTGGTAATTTTGATATGTATAGACTCGTGGCAAGATAAGGAATCCGGTGATATAAATTTTCTGATTTTTCGAGAAGTGGGCCCGGGGCTCGAGTTTTGTCAACTTCATGAATTTCGATATTTTTCGAGTCTTTTCGAGTGGGTTATATTCCCTTAGACTATTGTAACGTATTCATTGTGGTTTTGGCTAGATGCGACGCGCGAGGAGGTTGATTTGCGAGGCAAGGGCATAGCGAGCTAGGACTTTGGCCGGCTTGAGGTGAATAATGGTTATAAATGATGTCCTGAGGGTTTGAAACCCCGGATTTGCACAACGTAGTGCTATGTTGAGGTGAGACACACGCTGCATGTCGAGCGTGGGGTCCATTACTGCTGGGGATTTGGACTTGGTCCATCCCGATTGATGATTCTACTGTATTTTTGACTGAGGCTTAACTAATATCATTATAGTTTGGGCTAGTAGCCATGTTTGGGGCCTTGTGCCGACCTGTAGAACCCGTAGGGGCATTTGTACTGATTGACCTCACTTTACTTGTTAAAAATCACATCCTCAGTCATGTTTCTAACTGTTTAATTAAATATGAACTGGCTTTGAAATGGCTAAACAAAAATGAGAGTAATATGAGGGCTGGAATACCTATCTTATCTTAGTATGCCCGAGGAGCGCAGTTTATATTGACTGACAGGGGTTGAGAATCCAATAGTGAGGATGACTGATATATTACGTGGATCGGGCTGCACGTCGCAGCAGTATACTTATATGGATCGGGCTGCACGCCGCAGCAGTATATTATGTGGATCGGGCTGCACGCCGCAGCAGTATAGCGCTTGGGCTGTAGGAGCCCCTCCGGAGTCTGCACACCCCCAGTGAGCGCAGTCGACTATTATTATTGGATCGGGCTGCACGCCGCATCAGTATATATATATATATATTATGGATCAGGCTGCACGCCGCAGCAGTATATTTATACGGATCGGGCTGCATGCCGCAGTGGTATACTATGATTTCGGTTATTGTGAGAAATAAATGAGTTGAGTACTGGCTTAAAGGATTTTGTCCTGGCTTCTTCATTTAGTTGCTGTTAAAATGTTCTTACTGCTTTGATATAGAACTGCTTAGTGCTCTTTATGAGATTTCTTTCCGTCAGTCATTATTTATTGCTATTACTCACTGAGTCGGAGTACTCACATTACTCATTGCACCATGTGTGCAGATACAGGTATTCCGGAGGCGTAGATTGAGCTGTCTCTGCCGTTCAGATCTCACCGGAGTCATCGAGGTAGCTGCATGGCGTCCGCAGACCCGATTTCTCCCTCTATCCTCTTTACTTTCAGTATTTTAAACTATCTTTTGTTTAGGCTGTTTCTCAGACTTGTATTAGAGGCTCTTGACTCCTGACACCGGATCGGTGGGCTTGTAGTGATGTTATTACGTTCTTTCCGCGCATTGTATCCACTGTTTCAGACTTGTGTTTATGTTAATTCGGTATTTAAACCCTGTTAATTGGTAATGAACTCTATGTGAGGGATTGAGAGTGCTGAAATGGTCGGTCTTACCTAGCATTGTGTTGGGCGCCATCACGACCAGGGTTGGGGTCGTGACATTAGAAAGATATGTATCTTTTAATGGCCAAAAGGTATGTAACTTTCTTGGAATTACAAGTGTCACGACCCAAACCCTGATCCGGTCGTGATGGCACCTCTCGTGAAGACAAGGCCAGCCAACCAACCCATATCGCATTTTCAAAAATAGTTAAACATGAATAAGCAGTCTAAATATGATTTAATAATATTAATTAGCGGAAGTACAACCTAACACAGCCCTAATCGGTGTGTCACAAGTCACGAGCATCTATAAGAGTGTAAATACAACTACAAGGTCTACAAATACACTGAACAGGAATAATGAACAACAGAGAGAGAAGCGGTGCTGCGAACGCTGGCAGTCACCTCGCTAAACTCCTATAGCTCTGCCTCCAATCAGCCAAAACCTGCTACCAGGTCAATAAACACCTGCATCTGCACACGAGGTGCAGGGAGTAATGTGAGTACTCCAACCCAGTAAGTAATAAGAGTAAATAAAGACTGAGCAGTAGGAAACAATGAATCCACATTCGCGTTAGACCCAATAAACACCACAGGTTTTCAAATCATAATACGAGTCAACCTTTCCTTTCAAAACCCAGCTTTTATTAAAATCATTTTTGAAATGCTTCCAGTAGTTTCAGTAGGGGTTCAATACCATTTAAAATAATAATAGATATTAAAGCAATAATCGGCCCCTCGGGCAAAGCATAGTTCGTAAAACAGCCCCTCGGGTAAAACAGTAATCATGAATACTTCATAACTTGAAAATCTCGGTGGAAATAACCAAATGCCAAATCAGTGATTAATTTCTGAACATCTCATAAACCCCAGTTTAAATAAAAGTTGTTTTAAGACATTTGTTCATCTTCCGACAGAGGCTCAATATAAAGATGAGTGAAAACAGTCAATCAATTAATCTATTCGATAGAAACTCACTCTAAA
Organism: Nicotiana attenuata; assembly: GCF_001879085.1. Classification (NCBI taxonomy): domain Eukaryota; kingdom Viridiplantae; phylum Streptophyta; class Magnoliopsida; order Solanales; family Solanaceae; genus Nicotiana; species Nicotiana attenuata. The sequence goes on from NW_017670747.1 coordinate 49,801, forward strand.
GAGAAGTGAAATCAATAAGTTCATAAACATGCCTCTCAGGCAACATCACTCATATGCATGTCTATATCTATCGCCCCTCAGGCTAGCCTCTCGACCACTCGTGACTCAACTTTTACCAATCAGTGCTCACACTCAGCACTCACGCTCAATAGGTACCATATAGTAATCGCTGCGGCGTGCAGCCCTGTCCATATATATATAATAACCGCTGCGGCGTGCAGCCCGATCCATATATCGTCGACGGTGCTCACTGGGGGTGTGCAGACTCCGGGAAGGCCCCCTTACGGCCCAAGCGCAATATTGCTGCGGCGTGCAGCCCGATCCAATATATGTAAAGCTGCAGCGTGCAGCCCGATCCATATATGCGTTGCTGCGGCGTGCAGCCCGATCCATATCTATATATATATACTTTGCTGCGGCGTGCAGCCCGATCCATAGATATATAATCCTCACAACTAGGCCCTCGGCCTCTCCCAGTCATTAAGATCACCATCAGACTCTCAGTCTATCTTAGTCGTCACTTTCACAATCAGACCCTCGGTCTATATCAGTAAAACAGGGAACTTAGCCCAAACAGTTTTTCGCATTTTTTTTAAGAATATAATGATAGAGCCAGGTTTGAGAAATAAACAGATAAAAACATGTCTGAGGATATACTTTCAACAAGTAGAGTGAGGAAAGATAGTACAAATGCCTCTAAGGGTCTTAACAAGTCGGCACAAGGCCCCAAACATGGTATACAACCCAAGATATAATAGTATCAAATAATTAACAATGAAGTGCGCATTAAAATAATCGTTTGGGATGGACTAGGTCAAAATCCCTAGCGGTGCTCTACGCCACGCTCGTCATCTAGCGTGTAAGTCACCTCAAATAACACAACGATGCGCAATCCGGTGTTTCAAACCCTCAGGACAGTATTTACAATCATTACTTACCTCAAGCCGGCCAAAATCCTAGCTCGCTATGCCCTTACCTCGCAAATCGACCTCCTCGCGCGTCGAATCTGATCAAAACCACAACGAATACGTTACAATAGGCTAAGGGAACATTCCCCAATCGAAAAGACTCGAAAAATATCAAAATTCACGAAATTTGCAAAAACCCGAGCCCCGGGCCCACTTCTCGAAAATCAGAAAATTTAACATCATCGGGTTCCTTATCTCGCCACAATTCTATACATACCAAAAACTCCCATGTCCGAGCCCAAATGACCCATCAAATCCCATTTTAAAATACCAATTTCCAAGCCCTAGCTTTTCTCCCTTTTTGATGAATTTCCGTGAATTTCTAGGTTAATTCTTCCATTAAATCATGAATTTAGGTCATAGAACTTACCTCCAATCACACCCGGTCAAAATCACCTTCAGTTCCCGGCCAAAAGCTCTCAAGGTTGTTCAAACATGGTGGAAAAATACCATAGCTCGCGCAACAAAATGAAACCTTAAAACCCTTTTTCTGTCCAGGCCTTTTCGCTTCTGCAGCCCATACACCGCATCTGCGGTTTCCGATTCTACGCAATTCCACCGCTTCTGCGGAGTTCTACTTAACCGCCTGGACCGCTTCTGCGGTCTATATCCGCTTCTACAGACACCGCATATGCGGGCCACCATCCGCTTCTGCGGAAGTCCTCAATGACCCAAAATTCGCACCTGCGACTCCCTTACCGCATCTGCGGACTCATCCATCCAAGCCAAATAACCGCACCTGCGAACCTCCCTTCCGCACCTGCGCAACCGCATCTGCGGTTCCTTTTCCGCAGATGCGGAAATACCAGAAGCCAGATACACCAGCAATCTCATAAGTCCAAAATTCATCCCGATGGCCATCCGAAATCACTCCGGGGCCCCCGGGACCTTAACCAAAAGCATCAACACCTCCTATAACACCATTCAAACTTGTTCCAATCATTAAAACACTTCAAACAACACCAAAACCATCAAATTACATCGAATTCAAGCCAAAGTTCTTCCAAAACTTCCGAAACACGCATTCGATAAAAAACCCAACCAAACAACGTCCGAATGATCCGAAACTTTACACACACATCCCAAATCACTTAACGAAGCTACAACAACTCTCGGAATCCCATTCCGACCCTCGAATCAAAATCTCACCTATCAACCGGAATTTGCCAAAATACTAACTTCGCCAATTCAAGCCTAATTCTACACCGGACCTCCAAAATCGCTTCCGATCACACTCCTAAGTCATAAATCATCTAACGAAGCTAACCAAATCATAAAAACTCCGATCCGAGCTCATATACAAATAAGTCAACTCTTGGTCAAACCCTTCAAATTCAAAGCTTTCAACTGAAACTGTTCTTTCAAATTCATTCCAAATCTTCCTGAAAACCAAGGCCAACGATCTACATTAGTCATAATACATAACACGGGGCAAATCATGCCTGAGAACTGACGATCAAAGTGCAAAAGTTCAAAATGACCGTTCGGGTTGTTACATCCTCCCCCACTTAAACACACGTTCGTCCTCGAACGTACCCAGAGCTGTGCTAAAAGCCAACCAATCGCTGAATAACCTTACCATGCATATACCCGGGGGTGATCCCACGTCACCCTATCTCATATAGGTCCGATAAAACATTTTGACTAAAATCACACAATCCATCCTAGCCCATAAATCATAGAACCACATTGCCCTTTCCGAAATCATACACAATATCAGACCCTCACATCTATATTCAGAATAAGCCCGAACCAGCTGTAATAACCCATACCTGTAACCTCAGGTGCAATCATATGATGTACCACATAACTCAAACACTCGAAACGATAACTTCTATTCACAACAGCTGCACACTACACCCGAATACCGGTAGAAAACCTCTTATCAACTAAGGTCTTATTCCAACACTTCTATATACTGCTAATGATAAATCACACATCAATACCATCACAACACAAAGCTGAGACCCGGTCTCACACCATAGAAATAGAACCCATGAATCTACCCCGAAAGGTCATATCTCCACATAGCTTCGCTGCAATGCGCGATCCTATCCAAACACTGCTACACATGGAACACCTGAAGTCACTATGCTCAAAATCGACAGCCACACACAATTTGATGTCTGGAACCAAAGCAAGTCATTACACCCACGGCGAAAACAAATAGCATATACCACGCAACCCGATAGGACATTACCGATATGCCACTTACTGAGCAACACCCAATTACTTTCCCGCTCAACTTCCACTATGAGACCCCCAAACGAACTGCACCATATGTGCCCATAACCAGCAAATCACAACACCTCGTAACACAGAAAGGTAACTCATGATCTCACCAGATTACTAATAAGCTCAATAACAGTCGAATCAATACCTCCCTCAACAATGCCATTCGGAGCCAACCAAGCCGACTCAAGATAGAACACTCACTCACAAGACCCCAAATAAGAAAGTCAATCCTTCCCAGCCGTCCGCTAGGTCTTCGAAATGTAAAACCACTCTACCAGGGTATACTCCGACACACCTCGCCATTCAACGCGTGGCATTCCGGCATAGCCCATAGCGCAATAACCCTGAATAACCCAACACGGAGACAACCAGTCTAAACCCAACAAGAAAGTGCCACAATACTACCGAAGTGCTATCAACTTGATCACATTACCCTCTTTCTAAAATATATACTCCCGACAAATCACTTCCAATCAGCAGCACCATTATCCGAGGCTACCCGCTGCCTAAGAGTGTTATGAACTTCCTTTCAACACTGAACTGAAACCCCATACACGCAAATCTTGATCCTCCACAACATACCGCATATACCATACCATCCAAGGATAACAGGAAAACTTTCATCTCCCTACCGAGCCACAGACATCTACACACTCAACTAGTCAAGAACTTCCATTGATCCCATCTAGAAGAAAAATCATTACACATCCCATACCTCTCATATTCGTAGAAAATGCACCGCCCCAGCCACGGTAGAAATCAACAATAACTTTCCCAATTCCGTTTGCACAAGTTAATCTGCCAAGACTGAATCCTTCTAACTAGACCAAGCTAAGCAAGCCATCAAAGCCAATGAGCATTGTCGCAAAATACCTGTAAGAACCCATTACCTCGAACACATACAAATAATTGATCATAACCTTACCATACCGATTCGGTCTACTATCAAACCATTCCATCTATCTGAATTTCCATCTGATTCATTTTCAACTTGATGCTCCCTCTTGCTATAGTACCACAATCCCTCAATCCCAGGCTCACTACACGAGACCCATAAGCCGCTGAATACTCTCTCAAATATTGTTAGAAACATCACGCTCCCGAATACTTTAATCTGAAGAACCTCCTGCGAATCCGAATTCGTTACCTTTACTTTCCCGATACTGATACATAGAACTACAAAATTAACATAGAAATACCACGACTCTGAACCTCTTCCAATGAAAACACAGTTTCTAACCACACATGCCACTTCAAAATACCTGATTGTTTCCTGCAGAATCTTGAACACATTGGAACCATTCTCGAAAGTCATTCACTCTTACTCAAACTACAAATTACCTGACCTAACGAACAGAACCACCCGTGCCTCATTGGCACTCCAGTACCGCAAGAATGAAATCCTCATCCTAATACACCCAAGCAACTTACTGCTCTATGCACTGAGCATTCTCTACCAGCAACAGCTTAAGACATCCTATGATTTCCTTACCCTATGAAGCATAATATAACCCTCGTCAACATCCTCGGTCTCAATTCCCCCAAGTCATAACTGATTCACCTGTACGCCTCAAACTGGAACCCGCATAGTACCTAACCGTGCAATCAACTACTCACAGCAGACACCCCCACTTGGCTCAAAGCCATAGATCAAAATACCCTCAATAACTCATAACACTTTTACTCTATCCATGCCACATTAACATAGTGAGACTAAACTCAAATCATTTATAAGTTGTGAAAACACAGATTACAGTACTGTAACTCTTCTGCAATTCTCGCATTCATTCCCGCAACAGTTAAGCCCAATCTCTTAAGCGACCCGAAATTCTAAATTTCAACACGTACTTTTCACTTGCACATGATACCTCCTAATATACATATAAGGATCACACCACTTCAGAACACTTCGCAGGAGATAACCCACCTGCTTCGCTTCAATAAAACATTCATGTATACCTTCCACCGCCATACACATTACACCGCCACTTAGCCTTCCTGAGTCTGAACTCGCACCGCAACATAAAATTTACTTCACTCTCGACTGGAAACATGAAAAGATTCTTCAGGCGCCCATAACTCGGGGCCACACCTCCACTCACAATGGAAATCAAACACTTAATGGTTCACCTATCATCCAGCAGATCTTCCTCGTCACTTCCAAGTCACACAGATACATCTCGCAGTACTAATACACTCTTTACATAGCTACCCAGCCGTCACTTCCACTAATAGGGACACTGCCGAACATATAAGTTCAAAGCACTTACTCACACAATTAGCACCTCAGTGCTCAAGCCATAGGCAAAGATCCAGCCTCAAGTCCTCCAGACTATCCTAACATCAAACTCACAGAGATCATAACTCACCCCTGGATCGGGGAATCACAAGCCGTCAAGACACATCTGATACTGAGCGCTCATGCACGCTTACGAACGCGTGGAAGGAATCTCAAGAGTTACTTTTCAAGCTGAATCAAGGATGCACGATAAGAATTCAAGAATGTGAAGTTTTCCTAAAGGTTCTGCAGCCTCTCGAGGATAAGTACAGACGTCTCCGTACCGATCCGCGAGACTCAACTAAACCTGCTCATGACTCGTGAGACCTAGTAACCTCGGCTCTGATACCAACTTGTCACGACCCAAACCCCGATCCGGTCGTGATGGCGCCTCTCGTGAAGACAAGGCCAGCCAACCAACCCATATCGCCTTTTCAAAAATAGTTAAACATGAATAAGCAGTCTAAATATGATTTAATAGTATTAATTAGCGGAAGTACAACCTAACATAGCCCTAATCGGGGTGTCACAAGTCACGAGCATCTATAAGAGTGTAAATACAACTACAAGGTCTACAAATACACTGAATAGGAATAATGAACAACAGAGAGAGAAGCGGTGCTGTGAACGCTGGCAGTCACCTCGCTAAACTCCTATAGCTCTGCCTCCAATCAGCCAAAACCTGCTACCGGGTCAATAAATACCTGCATCTGCACACGAGGTGCAGGGAGTAATGTGAGTACTCCAACCCAGTAAGTAATAAGAGTAAATAAAGACTGAGTAGTAGGAAACAATGAATCCACATTCGTGTTAGACTCAATAAACACCACAGGTTTTCAAATTATAATACGAGTCAACCTTTCCTTTCAAAACCCAGCTTTTAGTAAAAATCATTTTTGAAATGCTTCCAGCAGTTTCAGTAGGGGTTAAATACCATTTAAAATAATAATAGAGATTAAAGCAATAATCGGCCCCTCGGGCAAATCATAGTTCGTAAAACAGCCCCTCGGGTAAAACAGTAATCATGAATACTTCATAACTTGAAAATCTCGATGGAAATAACCAAATGCCAAATCAGTGATTAATTTTTGAACATCTCATAAACCCCAGTTTAAATAAAAGTTGTTTTATAACATTTGTTCAGCTTCCGAAAGAGGCTCAATATAAAGATGAGTGAAAATAGTCAATCAATTAACATATTCGATGAAACTCACTCTAAAGAGAAGTGAAATCAATAAGTTCATAAACAGGCCTCTCAGGCAACATCACTCATATGCATGTCTATATCTATCGCCCCTCGGGCTAGCCTCTCGGCCACTCGTGACTCAACTCTTACCAATCAGTGCTCACACTCAGCACTCACGCTCAATAGGTACCATATAGTAACCGCTCCAGCGTGCAGCCCGATCCATATATATATAATAACCGCTGCGGCGTACACCCCGATCCATATATCGTCGACGGCGCTCACTGGGGGGTGTGCAGACTCCGGGAGGGGCCCCTTAAGGCCCAAGCGCAATATTGCTGCGGCGTGCAGCCCGATCCAATATATGTAACGCTGCAACGTGCAGCCCAATCCATATAAGCATTACTGCGGCGTGCAGCCCGATCCATATCTATATATATATATATACTTTGCTGTGGCGTGCAGCCCGATCCATAGATATATAATCCTCACAACTAGGCCCTCGGCCTCTCTCAGTCATTAACATCACTATCAGACTCTCAGTCTATCTCAGTCGTCACTCTCACAATCAGACCCTCGGTCTATATCAGTAAAACAGGGAACTCAGCCCAAACAGTTTTTCGCATTTTTTTTAAGAATATAATGATAGAGCCAGGTTTGAGAAATAAACAGATAAAAACATGACTGAGGATATACTTTCAACAAGTAGAGTGAGGAAAGATAGTACAAATACCCCTAAGGGTCTTAACAAGTCGGCACAAGGCCCCAAACATGGTATACAACCCAAGATATAATAGTATCAAACAATTAACTATCAAGTGCGCATTAAAATAATCGTTCGGGATGGACTAGGTCAGAATCCCCAGCGGTGCTCTACCCCACGCTCGTCATCTAGCGTGTAAGTCGCCTCAAATAACACAACGATGCGCAATCCGGGGTTTCAAACCCTCAGGACAGTATTTACAATCATTACTTACCTCAAGCCGGCCAAAATCCTAGCTCGCTATGCCCTTGCCTCGCAAATCGACCTCCTCGCGCATCGAATCTAATCAAAACCACAACGAATACGTTACAATAGGCTAAGGGAACATTCCCCAATCGAAAAGACTCGAAAAATATCGAAATTCATGAAATTTGCAAAAACCCGAGCCCCTGGCCCACTTCTCAAAAATCAGAAAATTTAACATCATCAGATTCCTTATCTCGCCACGAGTCTATACATACCAAAAACTCCCAAATTCGAGCCCAAATGACCCATCAAATCCCTTTTTAAAATACCAATTTCCAAGCCCTAGCTTTTCTCCCTTTTTGATGAATTTTCGTGAATTTCTAGGTTAATTCTTCCATTAAATCATGAATTTAGGTCATAGAACTTACCTCCAATCACACCCGGTCGAAATCACCTTCAATTCCCGGCCAAAAGCTCTCAAGGTTGTTCAAACATGGTGGAAAAATACCTTAGCTCGCGGAACAAAATGAAACCTTAAAACCCTTTTTCTGTCAAGGCCTTTTCGCTTCTGCGGCCCATACACCGCATTTGCGGTTTCCGCTTCTGCGCAATTCCACCGCTTCTGCGGAGTTCTACTTAACCGCCTGGACCGCTTCTGCGGTCTATATCCGCTTTTGCGGACGCCGCATATGTGGGCCACCATCCGCTTCTGCGGAAGTCCTCAATGACGCAAAATTCGCACCTGCGACTCCCTTACCGCATCTGCCGACTCATCCATCCAAGACAAATCACCGCACCTGCGAACCTCCCTTCCGCACCTGCGCAACCGCATCTGCGGTTCCTTTTCCGCAGATGCTGAAATACCAGAAGCCAGATACACCAGCAATCTTATAAGTCCAAAATTCATCCCGATGGCCATCCGAAATCACTCCGGGGCCCCCGGGACCTCAACCAAAATCATCAACACCTCCTATAGCACCATTCAAACTTGTCCCAATCATTAAAACACCTCAAACAATACCAAAACCATCAAATTACATCGAATTCAAGCCTAAGTTCTTCCAAAACTTCCGAAACACGCATTCGATCAAAAATCCAACCAAACGACGTCCGAATGACCTGAAACTTTACACACACATCCCAAATAACTTAACGAAGCTACAGCAACTCTCGAAATTCCATTCCAACCCTCGGATCAAAATCTCACCTATCAACCGGAATTCGTCAAAATACTAACTTCGCCAATTCAAGCCTAATTCTACACCGGACCTCCAAAATCGCTTCCGATCACACTCCTAAGTCACAATTCATGTAACAAAGCTAACCAAATCATAAAAACTCCGATTCGAGCTCATATACAAATAAGTCAAATCTCGGTCAAACCCTTCAAATTCAAAGCTTAATTTCAACTGAAACTGTTCTTTCAAATTCATTCCAAATCTTCCTGAAAACCAAAACCAACGATCTACATTAGTCATAATACATAACACGGGGCAAATCATGCCTGAGAACTGATGATCAAAGTGTAAAAGTTCAAAACGACCGGTCGGGTCGTTAACAAGACTTGTTTAAATTAGTTGACACCTCACCCAATATGACTGAGAGTCATATGTATATATGGGTGGCTTGCATGCCACGTAGGGGTGGGGTGGAGATTTTAATCTCTACCCACTTATTAATTAACTAGTCTTAGGGTACGCGCTTTGCGCGTGTACTCATACTATTGAATATATAATTTTAAAAATAATATAATTATTATCAAATAATTATATTTGACTTATGAAATTAAAATTAACGAAAAAAATTGGTTCTTTGAAAATGATAACTGTTGATCCCATTTTGTTAGCTCAATAAAGGAAAAAATCTTCCCCATAGATGTCTGCATATACCTTATTGTAATTTGTGAGATTTTTTATGGGAATATCATATGAAAATTATTGTTATTTCTACAGCATAATACTTAAAAATAAAAATATTTTTATTGATAAAGATAAATCAAATAATTTGAAAAATTGAATCTTTTGGTCTTCATAAATGACGAGGTTTGGCTTTATAGCGCATAGAAAAAAAATAAGTGACAATATAAAGTCTAAAAATAACTGATTTTGAGTTACTATTTTACAACTATTAACTTAATAAAGAAAAAATGTTGTCGTCTTTTAAAATAATAATAATAATAATAATAATAATAATAATAATAATAATAATCATAATTCACGACAACTTATTTAGAATATATTTTGTCTTCAACTATTTCATCTTTATTATTTTTAGTTTACATTTTTACTAATTAGACTCTTAATACAAATTCTTTAACTAAATTGTTTATTTTTTCACTTGCACCTTTTATGGAGATAAATTTGTGTATCCTAAATTTTTTGCTAACCTGAAAACTAATTTACTTATATGATGAATTTAAAAAATAATTAAAGTGAATTCTTTTGCTAATTATTAATTCAAAGATAAACTTGTTCTGAGCATTAAAGGAAATAGTATGTGTTTTGTCTATTCAAGTTCTTCATATATTAGCTCGTTCATAGTTTTGAATATTTTTTATTGTAATTATAATTTTTTCCAAAAAATTTTTTGCATTGTTGAAGAGTAAAAATTATTCTAATATTTTACTTTTGAATTTTTTATGTTTATAAAACTCTCAACCATTTTTCTTTCTCTCTTTGTCTTTTATATTCTTAAATATCTTGTTAGTAATTTGTCTTAATTAATGTACTTTTCAAATATTATACAAAAACGATATCTAGAAGCTAGAATTTAATTGTAATTAGAATTTCAAAAGTAGATATGACATGTATTCTCATTGAATTAGAAAATGAAGTCCACTTAAATTCATTTACTTCTCTAGTAGTATCGTTAGGTTTGATTAGGTTTTCATGCTTAGAATCCTAATAAAAAAGACATAAAATAATGTTCTAAAATAGTATTATAATTATAATTTTGCTTAACACTTTTTTGCACTAATTGTAATTAAAAAATATTAATTGTTTGAGCTTCTTGTTCTTTTTCTTACTTTTGTAAAGGTAAATATAGATAAAAAGATTATTTGAAAGTTGAATATTTTTATACTAAAATTAGGACAAAAAAGTAATACTTCATTGGCCAACGAAGCAATCTTCAACCTATTCTAAGTCGTAACTTTTCTTTTTCTCAAAATAGAAAATCTTGTTTAGTTTTTTCATGTTTATAGCATACGTTGGGCTTCATTGTATAGAAGTTTAGACAAGAATTTTTTAGTATGCAAAATTTTACTTGATTTAGAATCTAATATTAGGAAAATAATGTACAAAATTTAGTTGATTTAGAACTCCTAACTGTTAGAAAATTTATTAAATGACTATTTTGTCTAGTGTGAAATCTATTTTGAAAGGGTAAAAAAGGCGAACGACATTTCGGTAAGGGCCTTCATGCTTTTAATATAGTATAGATTAGGTAATGTTCCGTTACCCGGTAATTAACCAATTACTCACATAATTGAAAATTATCCCAAATTACTTAAAATAGTATTCACTTTTAATACACTTTATATATACCCTACTATATAGTCATGTGGTACCATATAAAATAAATACATACACTATTATTTCATTAAAACATCCATGTAAAAATACATATATTTTCTCAACTTCTAATATTCCTACTCTAATATAAAGAGTAAAAATTTTCGTACGCTTAATTCTTAAAATGGTAAAACGATATCCTTCTTTTCTTGTGAGAAAATAATTTATATCTTTACAATAAAGAAAATCTCATAATTTCTTTTGATATCTGTGAAGTATATAGAAGTTCATGCCTAAAGTAAATAGCAACTTGGGATAAACGTAAATTCTACACCACTTCGACATGTTCTCTCATGTGAGATAGTTGTTACCCTAATTTTAATTAAAAAGAACTGCTTGTTAAAATCAGAAGAAAGTACTTTACACTAATGCATCTACATTCTCTTCAAAAAATTGTTGACATCAAAGTAAAGAATCAAAAGCAAAGTATGCACAAGCTATCCAAAAGGGATCGACAATATCAGCAGAATTATATGCTCTGATTGCAGGACTTAAATTGGTCTTACAATATAATTTGCTGCCCATAGAAGTTGAGATAGATGCTACACAAATTATTACAATGTTGCAAACTGATAATCTTCCATTTGCCAATATGATTAACGACTGCAGGTACCTCCTCAACCAGCTTAATAATCCGCCCGTTCAACATGCGTACAGAGAACAAAATGCTGTAGTGGATCAGCTAGCAAAGGCAGCCAAATATTTTGTTAAAACTTCTGACCCATATGTCTACACTACTGCACCACTTTTTGTGAAGCAAGCTTTGGAAGATGATAAGAAGCACCTTTTGGAAGTAAATATAAGCCAAGCACCAAATGACTCTACTAGTAGTTCTTGTGTAAACAATATTCTGTATGCTAATAGTAGTAGTAGTACTAATGTATCTTCGTCTAGTATTAGTTTATTACCGCATGGCACTAATACCACTTGTAATGGAAGGCTAATACATCCACTCTCTGTACGCAGTAGTTAATTATATATATAAATATTATCGTTTGCACCAAAAAAAAAAAGAACCAAAAGCACAATAAGATTCAAACTCTCTTCCTTTTAAAGGAAAGCAAAAACACATAACCAGCCATGCACATATTCCCCCCATCGAATTATCGGGCTTACATACAATGTTATGTCTGCAGTATCTTGCTAAAATGACCTCATCACCATTTTAGAATTATTTTTATAGCCATATCAAGGAAGTAGAAGATCCTTAAGAATTCTATGGCATGATGAAAAAGAACTTCTAGATTCATATTTTACACGCTTTAGTCATGTACCAATACATGTATTAGAGAACATAAATTACATAAATGTGCCCTTTATTGTAATAACTTGATCATTATCCATCTCTTACCTGTTTTCTCTAATTTCTTATAATAAAGTTTGTAATACTAATTTTAAAAATATAAGAAAGTGTCTAAAAGAATTTTCTTTTGTTTACAAAAGGAAATTCATTCACTAATGTAGCATTCACATTTTAACATTCCTCTTAAGTTTGTTCTTTATTTGATATAATCAAAAATAAATAAGTAAGGAGTATAATTTGATGATGAGTTTAGCTTTAAAGTACATAGTGATTTGAGTTTCTCAAGCTCATATTACTGCTTAGAGTTCTCCACTTTTGGGCAGCCAACGGAATGCTCTCCACATCTCTTCCTCATATTATGCGTGTAATTTAAAGTATATTCGAAAGTAGTAAAATTAATAACTATAAAATTATATTTTTCAAACCTTTTTTTTTTTTACGAAAATGTTCCACTCAAAATACCATATCAAATATATATACCATGGTATCAATGTTGTTAAACTTACGGGGTATAACAGTTTGACCTTTGCTCGAGCATCCTTTCTGATTGTCGGCCAGTAGAATATGGCTCTAATGACTTTATTAGCTTAGCTTCGACTCCCGGGTGGCGTTCTGTGGTCCAACGCACCTAAGTAGTGGAGCGACATAGGATCGTCTGTACAGCTCGTATTCTATGATATTGAACCTTGCTACTTTGATCTTGAGACTTTAGGATGGGAGTGTTCCTTCATTTAATTAACTAATTTCTAGCTATGCGCGTTGTGCGTGTACTCTTGATCAATAATTACGTAAAATATAAGACTCAAATAAATTATAGTATTAAAATTGCATCTGTGTAATTAAAAAGAATTAAGGTAAACGTGCAATTATTTTGAAAAATAAGAGATGTTGTTCTTTTGAACTAACTCAAGTAAGAAGTTATAGTGAAATCATATGGCAAAACAATGAATTTAAAAGTACATACAACTTCATTTTTTTGATTTTTGAGTAGGAAGTTTTACAATAATTGGTAGGAAAGGTCAAAATGGAATACGCGCGTGTTGAATTATTTTGTAGAGCACCACAACATGCATATTTGCTGAACTAAAAGGAGGTATTTAACAAATAAAATAAATTGCATACTAATATTTTGCATGGCCCTAAATAATTTAATTAACCTGAAATTATAAAATTATTTCAGATTAGAAAGGAATCCTTATCATGATAGGAAGCCTTATATATTACTAATTGCATTAGAATTTGGAGAAACGGCTACTTGTTTGGAAAGAAATATAAGAATTTCTTATATTACTAATTCTTTTTGAATTTGGAGAAACGGTCACCTATTTCGTTTTTGATAAGGATTTGACCTAGGCAAAACGAAGTTTATATAATAGGGGTTCTTCCAACGTCAAATTAAGAACAACAATTCTTAGAACACAAGTTGCTACCCACACAAATTAGTTAGAGAGAATATGAATATGATCAAAGTTGGGCCAGTTGGAGGTTATGGTGAATGCAGAAATATAACTATTTGGAATGATAAGGGACGAGACCAAGTTGCTGGGTTTATTGTTACATACGGCAAACACTCACTTGATTCGCTTCAGTTCTTGTACTATGAGAATGGCAGCATCGTTCAATAAAAAAGACAGGGTTGTGCTGATGATAAATTAAAAAGCTACTCAGCAGTTGTCTTTGATTATCCATCAGAGTATCTTACTTCAGTAAGTTGTTCCGTGAAGCATGGGCGATTAATGTTCATGACATCTATAAAATTTGGAACAAACAAGGGATTCTATGGACCATTTGGGACCCCATCAACTGATGGCGCTGACATTCACTTCAACTTAGAGATAGGAGATCGTCGCCTTTTTGGTGGTTTTCATGGCAGCGCCAATAGCATGGGCGTTGGGAGTATTGGGGTATATGTGAAGGCAGAAGGCCATGACCCTCCAGTAAAGCATTGAAAAGGACGAAGATCTATTAACTCATCAAGATATTTTAAACTATTTCCAAATGATTTACTCTGTATATGCTTGTCTATTGGTTTTACTTTTTATATGATTTACATCAACTCATTGGTGTATGGTTTGTATTTTTCAAGAATTATATCTTTTGCGCTTTATATTATAAGAAGAAAAAAGAAAAAACCAGTTGAGATGGTTAAGTTAAGCCCCGTCCTCTATGATTTTTGTGGTAAACAATTACTGCATTCATTCTGTAGACGATTGAATTTTATTTGAGTTTTAGTCCATTATATTTTGAGTCTCAAAATACATCCAAAGGAATGTGAATCTGAAAGTTTACTTCGGTTAGGCCAACTTCAAGAATTTTCTGTTGACAGCTCGAAAGGAGTTTTGCTATGAAATTCACATGCTTTGTAGGTCTCTGAGTATACTTTCTAACGTAGCAAACGAATTGCAATTCCGATACTCCTACATCAAGATACATCGTTTCTCGCTGAAAGTACGCGAATCTGAAAGTTTACTTCGGTTAGGACAACTTCAAGAATTTTCTGTTGACAGCTCGAAAGAAGTTTTGCTATGAAATTTGTATGCGTTGTAAGTCTCTGAGTGTATTTTCTAACGCAGCAAACGGATTTCAATTCTGATACTCCTAGCTCAAGATACACTGTTTTTCGCTGAAAGTACGCGAATCTGAAAGTTTACTTCGGTTAGGACAACTTCAAGAATTTTCTGTTGACAGCTCGAAAGAAGTTTTGCTATGAAATTCATATGCGTTGTAAGTGTCTGAGTATGCTTTCTAACATACCAAACGGATTGCAATTCCGATATTCCTACATCAAGATACATCGTTTTTCGCTGAAAGTACGCGAATCTGAAAGTTTACTTCGGTTAGGACAACTTCAAGAATTTTCTGTTGACAGCTCGAAAGAAGTTTTGCTATCAAATTCGTATGCGTTGTAAGTCTCTGAGTATACTTTCTAAAATAGCAAACGGATTGCAATTCCAATACTCCTAGATCAAGATACGTCGTTTTTCACTGAAAGTACGTGAATCTGAAAGTTTACTGCGGTTAGGCCAACTTCAAAAAAATTCTGTTGACAGCCCAAAAACAGTTTTGCTATGAAATTCATACGCGTTGTAGGTCTCTGAGTATACTTTCTAACGGCACAGGCGGATCACAATTCCGACACTCCTAGTTCGGGATATGATTTTCTACGCTGAAAGTAGGCAAACCTGTAAAGTTACTGCAGTTAGAACAAATTCAAGAAACTACTGCAACTAATCCAGAAAGAATTTTGATCTGAAATTTTGACGCGAGGCTGCGATATGAGGGTGGTCTCAGGTGGATAAAAGAAATTTTGGGTTGCACTCGCCTACAGCTAGGTATGGCTGGTTCAACAAGAGTGGCCAAAGCTGCAAAAGGAACAAGTCATGACAAGAGACCGACTTCAAAAATTAATTCTGGTCGGTCCAGAAGGATATTCAAGCTGAAACTTTTACATGTTGCAGCACTCGATACCTGGTTTGCAGGGAATTAAGGGCCTCGTGATTTGAGAGCTTCTAACTTAAGATATGGATTTTTGTTTTCCCGCTAGAGCGCGCAAAGCTGTAAACATATGTATCTGACTTTGAGATCAACTTCAGGACTTAACTCGGACCAATACGGAAAGAATTTCAAGATGAAATTCGGATATGTCATTGCCATTGAAGTCTAGTTACTGCTCAATTAAGCGGCTTCTGATTTGAACTTGTTCACACTAAAATGTGATCAAAATTGCACAGGCGCATGAAGTGATTGACACATGTTGTAGCAAAAAGCAACTCTGCCGCACATGATTTTCACCGCCTCTCCAGCATCATATCATAAAGTTTTTGCTGTATACTATTTTTGAACTTGGCGTAGGCTTCCAATACAAAAGGACGCACTGCGAAGTTCCTAGAAACATATGAGCAAGCTGTCCAGTTAAAGTCATCAAGTACATGCATCCGGTAAAGAGTCGGCCAAAAATATTTGTCACTGAATGGAGTCCATGGCTCGTGTTTGGGAATGGTCATTCGACTGAAGCCTCCATGGATAGATGGCTGCAACCAAAAAAAAAGAAAAACAGCTTTACAACGCAGTAGAAACTGAACCAAAAAAGAAAAAACTTCTTCTGAGAAACATAATTAAAGCAGCGCAGCAACTTTGAACACTATCGGCAAAATAACTTATCATTATGCGATGAACTTAGCCGTTCGAGCTCAAGTATTGCGACGTGAAAAAGTGCACCAGCATTTCATTCGGCATGTCTCCAACCACTGAGCAAAGAATCTGAAAAAGCAACTTTGGTCGTTCAACGACCTTTCTTAGCAACATTTGTTACTGCTGATGTTTGATTTACCAGAATAATATGTAGTTTAATGGAAGGAGGAGTCTTTGTTTAAATTTAAATTTAATAGGATAAGTTAGTTGAGATAGTTTATGTTTTTGAATTTGAATATTTATTCTCCTGATTTTCTGTAGATTCTGTTTTCAAATTGGCTATTTAGAGCCTTGTTATGCTTAATAAAATTATTAAGAGACTTTTTAATCAATACTTTTAATCTTTTTGATGCCCCATCTTTTAAAAAAAACCAACATTGGTATCAAGAGCTTCATTGGTCTTACGGGATCTGTGAGTTCCTCTAAAGAATAATTTTCAAATTATTTTTAACCAATATCAATTTTTAATCCATTTTCAAACATGACAAGAAGCTGTTTGAATGCCCCACAAACTTTCACTGGCGAAAACTATCGGATTTGCTCAGTGAAAATAAAATCATATCTTAAAACCTATGATTTATTGAATGCTGTAATGGAAGAACAATCCTAAAGAGCAATCCCTGAAAATCTTATCATTGTCCAGTATCAAATACTTTCAAAAGAGATTTAATTTAGATAAGACAAGGTCACTAAGGGTGTTTTTTATGCACAAAACCAAAAAAAAAAAAAAGAACAAGTCATATTGCAGATGGATGCAAGTTCATAAACACTTGAAAGAACGCACAAGCATAATTGCCCAAAGCATAAATTGAGGTGTATCAACCTATTGCAACAACAAAAGCAAGGAGGAGTGTTAGATTTTGCATTTGTTGCTGATGATATTTGATTCACCAGAATAATAAGTAGTTTAGTCGAAGGAGGAGTCTTAACGATCCGACCGGTCGTTCTGAGCTTTTGTACTTTTCTCGCCAGTTCTCGGGCGTGACTTGCCCCGTGTAATCTATTATGACTTATGTGAATCGCTGGTTTTGATTTTCAGGGTAATCAGAATGAATTTGGAAGAACAGTTCTCAGTTTGAAGCTTGAAATTTAAAGGTTTGACCAAGTTTTGACTTATTGGTAACCAACCTCGGAATGCAGATTTTATGGCTCGGATAGCTTCGATAGGTGATTTGGGACTTAGGAGCGTGTCCGGAATATTTTTGTGATGTCCGGTGTAGAATTAGGCTTGAATTGGCGAAAGTTAGTTTTTGGCGTTTTCCGGTTTATAGGTGAGATTTTGTTACAGGGGTCGGAATGAAATTCCGGAAGTTGCAGTAGCTTCATTATGTCATTTGGGATGTGTGCGCAAAATTTCAGGTCATTTGGACGTGATTTGGTTGGGTTTTTGATCAAAAGCGGAATGCGGAAGAATTTAGAACCTTAGACTTGAATTCGATGAGTTTTGGTGATTTTGATGTTGTTTGAGGTGTTTTGAAGATTGGTACAAGTTTGAATAAGGTTACGGGATATGTTTGTACTTTTTGTTGAGGTCCCAGGGGCCTCGGGGTGATTTCAGATGGTTGACAGAAGAGTTTGAGGTTTTAAGAAGTTGTAAATTTTTGCTGCTTCTGGTGTTTCCGCACCTGCGGATTGGGGACCGCAGGTGCGATGCCGCTGGTGCACAAAGGAGAGCGCAAAAGCGATTCTGGCCGCAGAAGTGAAGACTTTGACCGCATCTGCGGGACAGCAGGTGCGGTACCTGGGTCGCAGATGCGGAATCTGAAGGAGTTAGTGAAACCCGCAGAAGCGGGTGTTTTTCCGCAGAAGCGGAAGCGCAGGTGCGCTTATGGGATCGCAGGTGCGGAAATGTCTGGTCAGAATATATTAATTCCTCCTTCCCGATTTTTAGAGGGTTTCTCACTTTTAACACAAAATTTTGAAGCTTTGGGCGATTTTGAAGAGAGGAAATCATTGTTCTTCGTTGAGGTAAGGATTTTGGACCCTAAAACCCGATTATTTGTGATTAAGGAACAAAATATCAGTGTTTAATTCGTGAAAATCAGTAGAAAAGGTAGAGTTAGGGCTTAAGATTATGAGACCTTCTAGAGATGATTTGAGGGGTCAAACGAACTCCGATTTTGATGTTCTTGATATGTATGAACTCGTGAGAGGATGAGGATTCCATTGATGTTAATTTTATCGGATTTCGAGATGTGGGCCCGGGGGCCGGGTTTGAGCCATTTCGGGATTTTGATGTTAAATTGGATATTTTCGAGTGGGCTTCGCTCCCTTAGCATATTTTAATGATTATGTACTGATTGTGGCTAGATTCGGAGCATCTGGAGGTCGATTCGTGAGGGCAAAGGCATCGCGGGCTAGAGTTTGGACCGGATCGAGGTAAGTAATGATTGTAAATACTGTCCTGAGGGTTTGAAACCCCAGATTTCACATCGTTGTGCTACTTTGGGGTGACACACACGTTAGATGAAGAGCGTGGAGCCGTGCACTGTTGGGGATTGTGACTTGGTCCGTCCCGTACGACTGTTAAGTCGCGTATTTGATTTGAAATCTTATGATATTCCATATTTTGGAGATTTATATTATAATTTGGGCTGTAAGCCATGTTTGGGGCCTTGTGCCGACCTGTTGAGACCCTTAGGGGCATTTTTACTATTTTTCTTCACTTTATTTGTTTGAAAGCATAACCTCAGTCATGTTTTACCTGTTTATTGTTTAAATCTGGTTTTATCACTTCACTTCTTAAAAATATGAAAAAAAACTGTTTGGGCTGTGTTCCCTGATTTACTGATAGACCGAGGGTCTGATTGTGAGGTTAATGACTGAGATAGACCGAGGGTCTGATAGTGAGGTCAATGACTAAGAGAGGCCGAGGGCCTGGATGAAAGGGTTTCATATTTATTGATCGGGCTGCAATATATATATATATATATATATATATATATATATATATATATATATATATATATATATATATATATATATATATATATATATATATATATATATATATATATGTACAGGAGTGATGTTTTGCCTGAGGGGCTAGTTATGAATTTACTGTTTTCACTCCTCTTTAAAGTGAGTTTCCATTGAACATGGTGATTTAATTACTGCTTTCAATCATCTTTAGACCGAGCCTCTATTGGAAATGTTGAACAAATGTTTTAAATAATCTTTCATTTAAACTGAAGTTTTTAAGCTACGAAAAGGATTGTGAATTTTCTGTTATGCCCGAGGGGCTGTATACGAACTATGTTTCGCCCGAGGGGGCCGGTGATGGTTTTCATCTATTTTATTATAAATGGAATTGAACCCCCTACTGAAACTGTTGGAAGGCAAGTTTTTTGTTCAAATGATTTTACCCAAAAGCTGGATTTTAAATGAGATGATTGACTCGTATTCTGATTTGGAAGCCTGTTGTGCTTATTGAGTTTATCATAAATGTGGATTCATCGTTTTCCTACTGCTCAGTCTTTATTTACTCTTATTACTTACTGGGTTGGAGTACTCACATTACTCCCTGCACCTCGTGTGCAGATTCAGGTATTTCGGAACCCGGTAGCGCGTGTTGATTGCTCGAAGGCAGAGATGTCAGAGTTAGCAAGGTGGCTGCACGGCGTTCGCAACACTGTTTTCCTTCCGTCTTATTTCCATTACTGTATTTAGCATATTTTTAGACTCTTGTTGTATTCAGACCTTGGTAGATGCTCATGACTAGTGACACCCCGATGTCGGGCTGTATTTATTTCCGCACTTATTTTATTTTACTAAATCTATACTTGTTGGGGGTTTATCCCTATAAACGACTTAAATAGACTTATTAAACTGTTAAAAACTGAGTTTGGGAATGGTGTCGGCTGGCCTTGTCTTCACGAGAGGCGCCATCACGACCTGGCCCAGTTTTGGGTCGTGACAAGTTGGTATCAGAGCCTAGGTTACATAGGTCTCACGAGTCATGAGCAGGTTTAGTAGAGTCTCGCGGATCGGTACGACGTCTGTATTTATCCTCGGGAGGCTGCAGAACCTTTAGGAAAACTTCACATTCTTGAATTCTTATCGTGCGTCCTTGATTCAACTTGAAATGTAACTCTTTGAATTCCTTTCACGCGTTCGTATGCGCGCATGAGCGCTCAGTATCAGATGTGCATCGATGGCCTGTGATTCCCTGATCGAGGGGCGAGATGTGATCTTTGTGTGTTGATGTCGGTCCAGTCTAGAAAGACTTGAGTCCGAATTGTTACCTATAGCGGTTGCTTGCGTGAGCACGTGTTTCTGGATCTATATGTGCTGTTGTGCCCCTATTAAGGGAAGTAATGACTGGTTAGTACGTGATGAGGGTGATGTGACTGCGAGATGTGATCATATGATTTGGAAGCGACGAGAAGGGTCTGCTGGAGGATAGATGATCTATTAGGTGTTTGATTTCCATTGCGATTGGATGTATAGCCCCGAGTTATGGGTATGTGAAGAATCTTTTCATGTTTCCTAGTTGGGAGTAAAGTAAATTTCATGTTACGGTATGAGTTCAGACTCAGGAAGACTAAGTGACTGCGTAATTGTTATGACGGTGGAAGGTATATATAAATGTTAGTTTAAGGCGAAGCAGGTGGGTTATCTCTTGCGAAGTGTTCTGGAGTTGTGTGATCCTTATGTTGTCGGTTAGAAGATCCCATTTACAAGTGGAATATATGTGTGAATTTAATTTGGGTCGCTCAAGAGAGTGGGTCTAATTGCTACGAGAGTAAATGCGAGATTTGCAGAAGATATGAAGTACCAGATGGTCTGTGTTCCACGAGCTTATGAAGGGTTGAGTAAATCTCACAATGGTATTATGGCAGCAATAAAGTATATGCGTTATGAATTATGGTGTATGTTTTGATCTATGTCTTCGAGCCAAGTGGGGGAGTCTGCTATTGAATAGTTGATTGCACGGTTATTTGCTATAATGGTTCCAGTTTGAGGCGTATTTGTGAATCAGTTATGGCTCGAGTAAAGGAAATTTCAATAAAGGTTATGTTATGCTTTATGGGTGTATGAGAATCGGGGAATGACTTGAGTTGTTGTTGGTAAGGAATGCTCGGTGCATAGGGAAGGAAGTTGCTTTGTTATATTGGGATGAGGTTACATTCTGCGGGTCGGAGTGCTAATGAAGCACGGGTTATTCTGTTCGTTTAATCAATCTAACTGCGGTTTGAGTAGAGTGGATGACTCTAGAGACTGGTTCCATTATGTTCAAAATTTTTTACATGCAATAATTGGAGGCTTTTAAGTTGTACTTGTGGCTAGAAACTGAGTTTTCAGTGGAAGATGGCAAGACTTGTGGTATTTTCTATATTAATTATGGGATTCTATATATCAGTATCGGGAAGGTGAAGGTAATGGCTTTGGATTCGCAGTAAGTCCTTTTAGGGTAGGTATCTTGAATGTGGTGCTTTTGGGAACATTTAAACGAGTATTCAGCGGATTGTGAGCCTTAGGCTGTGTGGTATTATGCTTGGGTCTCGTATGGTAAGTTTGGGTTGAGGAAATGTGATGTTATAGCAAGAAGGAGTATCAAGTGAAGGTAAACCAGAAGGGAGCTCGGATAGATGGGATAGCTTGGTAGTAGGCCAGATCGGTATGGTAAGGATATGATTAGTTCTTTGGGTGTTTACGAGGTAATGAGTTCTACAAGTGTTTCACGGCAATGCTCTTGGGTGATAGTGGCCTGCGTAGTTTGGTTGAGTTAGAGGGATTCAGACCCGACGATTTAGTTTTGTGCAAAAGGAATCAGGAGAGTTCTTGACGGTTTCTACCACGGTTAGAGAGGTATATTTTCTGCTGGCGTGAAGAGCATGAGATGTGTAATGATTTTATTCTAGGTGGGATCAATGGCAAGTTCTTGACTAGTTGAGTACGTAGATGTTTGTGGCTCGGAAAGGATATGAAATTCTCATGTTATTTTAGGATGGTTTGGTATATGTGGTATGCCTGGAGGATTGAGATTTGCATGTGTAAGGTTATGGTTCAGTTCTGAATGGAAGGTCATATAAATACTTAGGCAGCGCGGGCAGTTCCAGATAATTAGAGAAATGAGCTTCAGATGATTAGGGGAAATGATCTTCGGGTGATTGAGGAAATGGTATTACTAATTGGGGTGATTTGACGAGGGTATATGTTTCAGAAAAAGGAATGTACTTTGGTAGTATTGCGGCACTTTCTTGTAGATCGACCGCTGATATTCGAGTTGCTTGGTGGTACAGAAGAATGTTAGAATTTCTCTCGTCGAATGATTGGGTATTAGAGTAGTGGTATGTACTCAGACGGCGGAATTGGGATCAGGTATGGTGATTCGTGCGATATATGGAGTTGGAGATTGGGAGTTCTCATATTCAGGCTCTGTTGTGGTTGCAGGTCGTGTGTATCGGCACTGTGTGGTGACTATCGGGGTTTGGAGACCCGAGGGGATCTTGCTGCTTGGTACATTGGATTTTTGATGTAATATTGGGTATGGACTGGTTGTCTCAGTGTTGTGTCATTCCGA
Organism: Nicotiana attenuata; assembly: GCF_001879085.1. Taxonomy (NCBI): domain Eukaryota; kingdom Viridiplantae; phylum Streptophyta; class Magnoliopsida; order Solanales; family Solanaceae; genus Nicotiana; species Nicotiana attenuata. Next base: position 73,009 of record NW_017670747.1, read on the forward strand.
GCTATTGCGCTAAGGCGGCGATGTTGGTTACGCCGGGGATGCCACGGATAGAGTGGCGAGGTTCGACGGATTATGTTCTTAGTAGGGTGGTGTTATATTTCGAAGACCCAGCGGATGGCTGGGAAGGATTGTTTTTCCTATTTGGGCTTTCGTGATGGATGACAGTGTGGAGACTCCTACCATTGATTCAGTTCCGGTGGTGAGGGACTTTTCGGATGTGTTCTTGTGGCCGGGCATCGTATCGTATGGTACAGGCAGAGTTAAAGGAGTTGAAGGAGCAGCTTCAGGATTTCCTTGATAAGGAGTTCGTTGGCAGGCCAATGTGGATGCGTGTTCTAACTTGAGTCGACTTGGTTGGCTCTGAATTGTATTGTTGAGGGATGTGTTGATTCGATTGTTGGTGAGCTTATTAGTAATCTGGGGAGATCTATGAGTTACCTTTCTGTGTTGCGAGGTGTTATGGTTTGTGATTACTGGCACATATGGTGCGGTTCTATTGAGGTTTCATAGTGGAAGTCGAGCGGGAAGAGTATTAGATATTGCTCGGCGGATGGCGTATCGGTTATGTCCTTTCGGATTGTGTGGTGTATGTTGTTTTCTTCACCGTGGGGATGATGATTTGCTTTGGTTCCAGACATCAAGTTGCACGTGGTTGTCTATTTCGAGCATGGGGAGCTTGAGGTTCAGCTCTTTCAATTGAGTCATTTTCATGGTTTGAGTGTGTTCGGACTGTTGCTTATTGGTGCGCGTATTGAGCAAGTTGTGACTTTAGTCTGTATTGAGGTGTCATGTCACCAGAGTAGTTTTGTTGGAATTAGATAAGATCGTTGGGATCTCTAACGAATACAACGGATTCGATTTCAGCATGTTGGGAGGAATAAATATCGAGGTTCGGCTCAGAAATTTGCTATGGTCCTTGCCAAAGGAGAAGTGGCTTCATGAATGGTTGATCTAAGAAATGGTTGTGGTTTATTGTGTGTTTCATTTATCATTGGCAGGGCATGAAAGTGTTTGAATGAGACCTTTGGTTGATAAGAGGTTTCTATCGGTATTCGGTTGTTGTGTGCGGTTGTTATGATTAGAAGTTATCGCTGCAAGCGTTTGGTTATGTGGTATATCATTTAATTGCACCTGAGGTTATAGATATGGTTTGTTACAGCTTGTTCGAACTTATTCACAGTATAAATGTGAGATTCTGATCGTATTGATGATTTCAGAAGTGGAAATGTGGTTCTATGGTTCATGGGCTAGATTGGATTGTGAAATTTCAGTTACAATGTGTTATCGGACCTATATGAGATAGGGTGACGTGGGATCACCCCCGGGTATATGCACGGTAAGGTTATTCGGCGATTGGTTGGCTTTTGGAACAACACTGGCACGTTCGAGGACGAACGTATGTTTAAGCGGGGGAGGATGTAACGACCCAACCGGTCGTTTTGAGCTTTTGTACTTTGCTCGCCAGTTCTCGGGCGTGACTTGCCCCGTGTATGTATTATGACTTATGTGAATCGTTGGTTTTGATTTTCAGGGTAATCGGAATGAATTTGAAAGAACAGTTCTCAGTTTGAAGCTTGAAATTTAAAGGTTTGACCAAGTTTTAACTTATTGGTAAACAACCTCGGAATGCAGATTTTATGGCTCGGATAGCTTCGTTAGGTGATTTGGGACTTAGGAGTGTGTCCGGAATATTTTTTTGATGTCCGGTGTAGAATTAGGCTTGAATTGGCGAAAGTTAGTTTTTGGCGTTTTCCGGTATAGGTGAGATTTTGATACAGGGGTCGGAATGGAATTCCGGAAGTTGCAGTAGCTTCGTTATGTCATATGGAATGGTGTGCAAAATTTCAGGTCATTTGGACGTGATTTGGTTGGGTTTTTGATCAAAAGCGGAATGCGGAAGAATTTAGAACCTTAGGCTTGAATTCGATGAGTTTTGGTGATTTTGATGTTGTTTGAGGTGTTTTGAAGATTGGTACAAGTTTGAATAAGGTTACGGGATATGTTTGTACTTTTGGTTGAGGTCCCGGGGGCCTCGGGTGATTTCGGATGGTTGACAGAAGAGTTTGAGGTTTTGAGAAGTTGTAAATTTTTGCTGCTTCTGGTGTTTTCGCACCTGCGGATTGGGGACCGCAGGTGCGATGCCGCTTCTGCGTAAAGGAGAGCGCAAAAGCGGTTCTCGCCGCAGAAGCGAAGACTCACAGATGCAGAATCTGAAGGAGTTAGTGAAACCCGCAGAAGCGGGTGTTTTTCCGCAGAAGCGGAAGCGCAGGTGCGAAAATGTCTGGTCAGATTATACCTTTTAATATTACATTACGATGATGTTACTCTTTGCATTATTAAATTACGATGCTGTTGCACCCTGTAGGATTATATGTGAAATTATCGTAAGATAATCGACCGCAGTTCAAGGACAAGAATATTTGGAGATTATAAGCATTATGCTATTTCAAATAAGTGATGAGTAAATTCGTGAAGGTGAGAGGGGAAGCAAGTCAAAGAAAATAAATTTTCGTCAAAGTTTGACATATTGAAATAAAATACGGCCCGAGCTAAAATATTCGGTATTTATGGACTAGTACCATACAAGGTACAATATGACGATGATTGTATGATTTATAAAGTATATTAAAAATAATGAGTAGTA
>NW_017670747.1:75810-135110 GCF_001879085.1 Nicotiana attenuata
TTTGGGCTGAGTTCCCTGATTTACTGATAGACCGAGGGTCTGATTGTGAGGTTAATGACTGAGATAGACCGAGGGTCTGATAGTGAGGTCAATGACTGAGAGAGGCCGAGGGCCTGGATGTGAGGGTTTCATATTTATGGATCGGGCTGCACGTCGATATATATATATATATATATATATATATATATATATATATATATATATATACGAATATGGATCGGGCTGCACGCCGCAGCGATATAGCGCTTGGGCTGTAGGAGCCCCTCCAGAGTCTGCACACCCCAGTGAGCACAGTCGACTATATATATGGATCGGGCTGCACGCCGCAGCGATTACTATATGGTACCTATTGAGTGTGAGTGCAGAGTGTGAGCGCTGATTGGTCAGAGTTGAGTCACGGGTGACTAAGAGGCTTACCCGAGGGGCTATATATAGATATATACATGTACAGGAGTGATGCTTTGCCTGAGGGGCTAGTTATGAATTTACCGTTTTCACTCCTCTTTAAAGTGAGTTTCCATTGAACATGGTGATTTAATTACTGCTTTCACTCATCTTTAGACCGAGCCTCTATTAAAAATGTTGAACAAATGTTTTAAATAATCTTTCATTTAAACTGAAGTTTTTAATCTACGAAAAGGATTGTGAATTTTCTGTTATGCCAGAGGGGCTGTATACGAACTATGTTTCGCCCGAGGGGGCCGGTGATGGTTTTCATCTATTTTATTATAAAAGGAATTGAACCCCTACTGAAACTGTTGGAAGGCAATTTTTTTGTTCAAATGATTTTACCCAAAAGCTGGATTTTAAATGAGACGATTGACTCGTATTCTGATTTGGAAGCCTGTTGTGCTTATTGAGTTTATCATAAATGTGGATTCATCGTTTTCCTACTGCTCGGTCTTTATTTACTCTTATTATTTACTGGGTTGGAGTACTCACATTACTCCCTGCACCTCGTGTGCAGATTCAGGTATTTCGGAACCCGGTAGCGCGTGTTGATTGCTCGAAGGCGGAGATGTCAGAGTTAGCAAGGTGGTTGCACGGCGTTCGCAACACTATTTTCCTTCCGTCTTATTTCCATTACTGTATTTAGCACATTTTTAGACTCTTGTTGTATTCAGACCTTGGTAGATGCTCATGACTAGTGACACCCCGATGTCAGGCTGTATTTATTTCCGCACTTGTTTTATTTCACTAAATCTATACTTGTTGGGGGTTTATCCCTATAAACGACTTAAATAGACTTATTAAACTGTTAAAAACTGAGTTTGGGAATGGTGTCGGCTGGCATTGCCTTCACGAGAGGCGCCATCACGACCTGGCCCGGTTTGGGGTCGTGACAGAGTCTTTGTTTAAATTTAAATTTAATAGGATAAGTTAGTTAGATAGTTTATATTTTTGAATTTGAATATTTATTCTCCTGATTTTCTGTAGATTCTGTTTTCAAAATGGCTATTTATAGCCTTGTTATGCTTAATAAAATTGTTGAGAGACTTTTTAATCAATAGTATTAATCTTTTTGATGCCCCATCTTTTAAAAAAACCAACAGTGGTATCAAGAGCTTCATTGGTCTTACGGGATCTGTGAGTTCTTCTAAAGAACCATTTTCGAATAATTTTTAACCAATATCAAACATGAGAAGCAGCTATTTGAATGCCCCACAAATTTTCACTGGCGAAAACTATCGGATTTGCTCAGTGAAAATAAAATCATATCTTAAAACCTATGATTTATGGAATGCTGTAATGGAAGAACAATCCTTAGGAGCAATCCCTGAAAATCCTATCATTGTCCAGAATCAAATACTTTCAAAAGAGATTTAATTCAGATAAGACAAGGTCACTAAGGGTGTTTTTTATGCACAAAACCAAAAAAAAATAAAAAATAAAGAACAAGTCATATTGCAGATGGATGCAAGTTCATAAACACTTGAAAGAATGCACAAGCACAATTGCCAAAGCAGAAATTGAGGTGTATCAATCTATTCCAGCAACAAAAGCAAGGAGGAGTGTTAGATTTTGCATTTGTTACTGATGATATTTGATTCACTAGAATAATAAGTAGTTTGGTCGAAGGAGGAGTCTTTGTTTAAATTTAAATTTATTAGGAAAAGTTAGTTGAGATAGTTTATGTTTTTGAATTTGAATCTTTATTCTCCTGATTTTCTATAGATTCTGTTTTCAAATTGGCTATTTAAAGCCTTGTTATGCTTAATAAAATTATTGAGAGACTTTTTAATCAATACTTTTAATCTTTTTGATGCCCCATCTTTTAAAAAAACCAACAGTGGTATCAAGAGCTTCATTGGTCTTACGGGATCTGTGAGTTCTTCTAAAGAACCATTTTCAAATTATTTTTAACCAATATCAATTTTTAATCTATTTTCAAACATGACAAGCAGCTGTTTGAATGCCCCACAAACTTTCACTGGCGAAAACTATCGGATTTGCTCAGTGAAAATAAAATCATATCTTAAAACCTATGATTTATTGAATGCTGTAATGGAAGAACAATCCTTAGGAGAAATCCCTGAAAATCCTATCATTGTCCAGAATCAAATACTATCAAAAGAGATTTAATTCAGATAAGACAAGTCACTAAGGGTGTTTTTAATGCACAAAACCAATAAATAAAAATAAAGAACAAGTCATATTGCAGATGGATGCAAGTTCATAAACACTTGAAAGAATGCCCAAGCACAATTGCCAATGCAGAAATTGAGGTGTATCAACCTATTGCAGGACCAAAAGCAAGGAGGATTGTTAGATTTTGCATTTGTTACTGATGATATTTGATTCACCAGAATAATAAGTAGTTTAGTCGAAGGAGGAGTCTTTGTTTAAATTTAAATTTAATAGGATAAGTTAGTTAAGATAATTTAAGTTTTTGAATTTGAATATTTATTCTTCTGATTTTTTTGCAGATTCTGTCTTTAAATTGGCTATTTAAAGCCTTGTTATTCTTAATAGAATTATTGAGAGACTTTTTAATCAATACTTTTAATCTTTTTGCTTCCCCATCTTTTTGAAAAACCAACAGCAGGGGATCCTAAGAAAAAAAAATCTAAAGCAATGGAAAAGGTTTGAAGCTAAGGATTTGCTGGAGACTCATTTGTACTGCATCTTTTAGGAGGGACAATTTTTCTGCTTCATCATCCGACAACGGGACGTTCTAATGGTATAAATTTCGCCTTCGGTAACACTGATTTCCATTTGACTTTTGGACAGCTTCTTGTTGTTTATCCGGGAGCGCATTGATCTTCTTATTTTTAGAGGTCATGGCTGCTAATTGTGTCTCGACATTCGCAAGAGCCACTTGAAGATTTTCAGCTGACTCATTTGCCTTCCCATATTCCAACTTCGCATCATTCAGGCGTTGTTGTGCATTAGAGAGTGACTCTTGGTATAATTCTTTACTCATCTTGGATGATCTTAAAGTATCATACTCTGTATAAGTCTTAAAGAAAGCTTCAACAAGATCCTCCAAAGTAGAAATATCAATGATATTTTCTCTTCATATTTCTGTAAGAGTCAAACTGATACTTTCCTCCAACTTCATAAAGCTGTCCGTGGAATCTACAGTGAACTCTTTGATCCACTCGCATAATCCACGCCACATCACAGAATCAAAAGTCGGTTTGGCACGACAAATAGTCTCATGCATGCGGCTCTTTGCGTGAAGCACCAGGCTACAACGGCCATGAGGAAGGCCTGAATGATTTCAGGTGCATGACTTCAGTTGTAGCAGCCACATCTTCACTCGTCACAGCTAGTTGGATAAACTTTCTATGAACTGGAGAAGAAGAATATTGGTTTCTAGGTGGAATTAACTCCACCGAAGAGGCTCCACCCATAACTTGATCCTTAGAACCATTTGGCGACTTGTGGAAGCTCTTTGCAGTCATACCAAGATCATCTATGTCTTCAAGGAAATCCTCAATAATGTCATCTCCAAGCTCATCATTGAATAATTCGTGATGATCCGGCTGACAAAACAAAAAAGTTATTTGTATTAAAAAAAAAGGAAAATAAAGTAATAGGAATACAAACAAGAAGAATTCTACTTGTTCTGGTAATTCAGGGAATGTCATTGTTAAGCAAGTATCCTCATCCACAAAGGCATCATCCTCAATAACGATGGTATCTAAAGCAACAGTACCGCAATAGTCGTCACCCAACTCCTTCGCCTTCTTGTTCGGACGGTTCCGACGGTGGTCTTCGCTAGATTCACTTTCTACTAAACTGGAAGCTGTAGTAATATCTCCAATACCATTCGGCAAAATAGGAAGATGATTTTTCTCATCACAAAGTGGCACAAAGCTGGGCTCTTTATCACTACCCTAGTTTGAGGCGCTCCTTCCTTTTGCAAGAAACGCTGGATACCTTGAGGGCAGTAGTAGTTGTCTTCGAGGCTAATGAAAGTTGCCTAACTTTCTTTTTTGCCGGTGCATCCACATCCTTCACGGCTTTGGACTTGGAAAGGGTCTGGGCTGCTTGCAGAAGGTCATTTGACTTCGTCTCAGACTTGGAAGAAGGAGAAAGTAGCTTTACTTTTAGTCGACTTTAGACCCCTTTGGATCACACATGCACCTGATCTTGCCTTGGACTTTTCAGAACAATATGAGGGCTCCTTTTTGAAGGATCTAGTCGATGCATTGGCCACCAGTCTATGTACTCATGAGTCATTAAAGGCACATTGTTTATCGAACGTAGTGGCATAATGAATTTCGAGGAGGTTCCAACACGTGTGGATGAATCCCAAAGTTGCACTAGTGCCTTCAACGTACCATCATAGGGCTGCTCCACAAGATCTCCAGGTATGTCTTGGCAAAAACCAAACTGCCTACTAAACCTGTGAGGGCTGTAGGACTCCACGATAAAAGTAGCATCATGCCTAAGGGTGAGATAGCTAGAGCGAAGAGATATTAAAAATTCGCTGAATAAATCTGAAAGTTTGCCATTGTCCGTAAAGTGTAACTCTTTGCCTCGCAGCAACGCCAAATGGTGGAGTTGACGGGCATCATCACGTTGGAAGCAGTTCTTCCTCTTGAGCGTCAAATACCATCCTTATGACTCACTATCCAAGAAGGGCTTACTGAAGAAGAAAACACTCATTTATGCCTTTAAGAACTAGAGGCCCTTGATGAGAAAAGGTTAGAAGCTCAAAAAAGTCTCGAATTCTATCAAGCTCGTCTTTCTCGTGCTTTCAATAAAAGGGTTCGCCTATAGTCTTTTCAAGTAGGGGATCAAGTCCTTAAAGTAAGAAGACCCATTATCATTTCTCATAAGTTGAAAGGCAACTTCACCTCGAAGTGGGACGGGCCATATGTGGTACAAGAAGCCTATTCAAGCGGTGCTTACAAGCTTGTAGATGCGGATGGTTTGCGGATTGGTCCCATCAATGGAAGATTCTTGAAGGAGTATTATCCCTAAGGAAAATATGCTCCTCGACGTACGAGCCTAAACTACAAGTCATGAAGCTCCTTAATGCAAGAGCCTAAACTGCATGTTTCTACACTTCTGTCCTGCATGACTCTAAACTGGATACAGCTCAACAAAAAAAAAGAAGAAGTCTGTTAGGTTGAGAACCTCGCGAGAGGCGGCCTAGGCAAAAAATTAGGACATAAAAAAAACAAAAAAAAAACTATCCCTTTGAACTACGTGATGACTTGATCCTCTTCACCGAGGTGCGTAGGAAGCTTAGAGTCTTATTTTAATTTTAGTCGCATCAGTCAAATAAAATATTGAATTTGAACTACGTGATGACTTGATCATCTTCGCCGAGGTACGTAGGCAACTTAGAGTCTCATTCTGAGTTCAGTCTCATCAGTCAAATAAAAAATTCACTTTGAACTACGTTATGACTTGATCCTCTTCACCGAGGTACGTTGGCAGCTTAGAGTCTTATTCTAAGTTCAGTCGCGTGAGTTTATAAAAAAAAGCTTGGCGTGACACGAAGTCTTCATCGACCAAATTCTTGAACAATTTGTGAAAGTTAATCAAGGATAAGCTCGGTCTTCATTTTCGGCATGACCAGGGCTTTCGAAGGTAAGATGCCGAAGGACCAGACAATCGCAATTCGGATTCACCATGCACAAGATATGATCTCTTTTGCTAAAAAAATAAAAATAAACAAATAAATAAAAAAAAGTGTACGAGTCTAAAAGTTTACTGCGGTTAGGCAGACTTCAAGAATTTTCTATTGATAGCCCGAAATGAATTTGCTATGAAATATGTTTGCATTGTAGTTCTCTGAGTGTACTTTCTAACAGAGCAAACGGATTTCAATTCCGATACTCCTAGCTCAAGATACATTGTTTTCGCTGAAAGTACGCGAATCTATAGTTTACTGCGGTTAAGCCAACTTCAAAAAAATTCTGTTGACAGCCCAAAAGGAGTTTTGTGATGAAATTCATATGCATTGTAGGTCTCTGAGTTTACTTTCTAACGGCGTAGATGGATCACAATTCCGACATTCCTAGCTTGGGATATGACTTTCTATGATGAAAGTATGCAAACATGTAAAGTTACCGCAGTTAGAACAAATTCAAGAAACTACTGCAACTAATCCAGAAGGAATTTTGATCTAAAATTTTGTTGCGAGGCTACGATATAAGTCTGGTCTCAGGTGCTTAAAAGAATTTTTGGGTTGCACTCGCCTACACCAAGACATGGCTGGTTCAACAAGAGTGGCCAACGTTGCGAATGGAATAAGTCATGACTAGAGACCGACTTCAAAAATTAATTCTGGTCGGACCAGAAGGATATTCAAGCTAAAACTTTTACGTGTTGCAGCACTTAATACCTGGTTTCTAGGGTATTAAGGGCCTCGTGATTTGAGATCTTCTAACTTAAGCTATGGATTTTTTCCCACTAGAGCGCGCAAAGCTATAAACATATGTATCTGACTTTGAGATCAACTTCAGGAATTAACTCGGACCAATACGAAAGGAATTTCAAGATGAAATTCGGATGTCATTTCCATTGAAGTCTTGTTTCTATTCAATCAAGCGGTTCTAATTTGAACTTGTCCACACTAAAATGTGATCAAAATTGCACAGGCGCATGAAGTGACTGACACATGTTGTAGCATATTGCAACTCTGCCGCACGTGATCTTCACTGCCTCTCCAGCATCATATCATAAAGTTTTTGCTGTATAATATTTTCTAAACTTGGAATTCCAATACAAAAGGACGCAGTACGAAGTTTCTAGAAACATATGAGCAAGTCGTCTAGTTAGAAGCCTTCAAGTACGTGCATCAGGTAAAGAGTCGCCCAAATATATTTGTCACTGAATGGAGTCTATGGCTCGCATTTGAGAATGGTCATTCGAACGAAGCCTCCATGGATAGATGGCTGCAACTAAAAAAACAACTTTCCGACGCAGTGGAAACTGAGCAAAAAAAGAAAAAACTTCTTCTGAGAAGCATAAATTAAAGCAGCGCAGAAACTTTTATCACTTCGTCAAAATAACTTACCGTTATGCAGTGAACTTAGCCGTTCGAGCTCAAGTATTGCGACGCTAAAAAGTGCAACAACATTTCATTCGGCATGTCCCCAACAACTGACCAAAGAATCTGAAAAAGCAACTTTGGTCATTCGTCGACCTTACTTAGCAGCATCAGGAAGCAGTGATCAACAAACATAAGGTGCAACTCTAACGAGCAACAACCAAAAATGGGAATTATACAAAAGTGTAAAGATGGAGAATCGGCCTAGCAAAGAATCTGAGCGTCATATGTTTTAGAAATAAAGTTCTTCAGAACTATGACACCAGTTAGTTTATCTCAATTAACCTCAATATATCTGTATAATTCATCCATGTCATAATTCACAGAAAATTCAAAATTGAATGAGACAATGCCAATAAAAAAAGTACTTTTATTGCTCTAAGAAAAGAAATATCAATACATGAAATCCGTCTAAAAAAGAGACAGGGGATCCTAAGAAAAAAAATCTAAAGCTATGGAAAAGGTTTGAAGCTAAGGATTTGCTGGAGACTTGTTTTAACTGCATCTTTCAGGAGGGACAATTTCTTTGCTTCATCATCCTACAACGGGACGTTCGCCTGAATGGTATAAATCTCGCCTTCGGTAACAGTGATTTCCTTTTGACTTTTGGATAGCTTTTCTTGTTACTTATCCAGGAGCTCGATGATCTTCTTCCTTTTTAACGTCAGGTCTGCTAATTGTGTCTCAACATTCGCAAGAGCGACTTTAAGTTTTTTAACGGACTCATTTGCCTTCCCATATTGCAACTTCGCATCATCGAGGCGTTGTTGTGCATTAGAGAGTGACTCTTGGTATAATTCTTTACTCATCTTGGACGATCTTAAAGGATCATACTCTGCATAAGTCTTAAAGAAAGCTTCAACAAGATCCTCCAAAGTAGAAATATCAATGATATTCTCTCTTTGTATTTCCGTAAGAGTCAAACTGATACTTTTCTCCAACTTCATAAAGCTGTCCATGGAATCTACAGAAACACATTGATCCGCTCGCACAATCCACGCCACATCACAGAAACAAAAGTTGGTTTGGCACGACAAATAGTCCCATACGACTCTTTGCTTGAAGCACCAGGCTGCAACGACCATCAGGAAGGCCTGAACTATTTCAGGTGCATGACTTCAGTTGTAGTAGCCACAGATTCACTCGTACAGCTAGTTGGATAAACTTTCTATGAACTGGAGAAGGAGAATATGGCTTTCTAGGTGGAATTAACTCCACCGAAGAGGCTCCACCATAACATGATCCTTAGAACCATTTGGCGACTTATGGAAGCTCTTTGCGGTCATACCAAGATCATCTATGTCTGCAAAGTGATCCTCAATAATGTTATCTCCAAGCTCATCATTGCATAATTCCTGAAGATTTGACTGACAAAAAACAAAAGAAGAAGAAGAAAAAGCTGTTAGTATTAAAAAAAAAGGAAAAATAAAGTAACAGGAATACAAACAAGAAGAATTCTACATGTTCTGGTAATTCAGGGAATGACATTGTTAAGCTTGTATCCTCATCCACAAAGGCATCATCCTTAATAATGATGGTATCTAAGGCAGCAGTACCGCAATAGTTGTCACCCAACTTCTTCGCCTTGTTGTTCGGACGGTTCCAATGGTGGTCTTCGCTAGATTCACTCTCTACTGGATTGGAAGATGTAGTAAAATCTCCAATACCATTCGGCAAAACGGGAAGATAATTTTTATCATCACAAAGTGGCAAAAGGCTGGGCTCTCTATTATTGTCCTCGTTCGACAAAACTAGGTGCTCCTTCCTTTTGCAAGAGTAGTTGGATACCTTAGGGGCAATAGTAGTTGTCTTCGAGGCCAATGAAAGTCGCCTAACTTTCTTTCTCGCCGGTGCATCCACATCCTTCATGGCTTTGGACTTGGAAAGGGTCTGGGATTCTTGCGGAAAGTCATTTTACTTCGTCTCAGACTTGGAAGAAAGAGAAGGTAACTTTACTTTTTGTCGACTCGAGACCCCTTTGAATCGCACATGCACTTGATCTTTCCTTGGACTTTTCAAAACAATTTGAGGGCTCCTTTTTTAACTATCTATTTGATGTATTTCCCACCAGTCTATGTGTCATTAAAGGCATATCGTTTATCGGACGTAGTGGCACAATGAATTTCGAGGAGGTGCCAAGACGCGTGGATTAATCCCAAAGCTGCACTAGTGCTTGCAACGTATAATCGTAGGGCTGCTCTATAAGATCTCCAGGGATATCTTGGCAAAAACCAAACAGTCTACTAAACCTGTGAGGGCTGTAGGACTCCACAATAAAAGTAGCGTCATGCCTAAGGGTTAGATAGTTAGAGTGAAGAGATATAAAAAATTTGCTGAATGAATCTAAAAGTTTGCCATTGTCCGTAAAGTGTAACTCTTTGCCTCGCAGCAATGACAAATGGTGGAGTTGACGGTCATCATCACGTTGGAACAACCTTCGAGCATCAGAAAGGTTGAAATATTTTACCATATTCTCGCCTGAAATTTTGCATATGGGTAAACTTCGGTGCGTGTGATTAACACGATGATGGGTCTTAAAATACTCTCCCATCCAGCCATACACATAGTGTATGGGAAGTATTACATTGCTTGCAATTCAGGTCATTGGAAGTGGAGATCTCCCTCAAGCCAAGATATATGCTCACGAGTACCGGGACTGCTAAAGAGAATTTTACCCCATGAGCCATTAAGCTTGCAACTTTGGAAACACTAGCACGAACGTGGTCAACCTTCTTATTTGGAAGCACAAACTTATAGAGCCAACATCCAAGGAAAGCCGCCAAGTTAGTCTCATTTATAAGAGACTCCTCCTCACCTAGCTCGATGAAGGGGGCATTCTCCTCGCTTGTTCGAGGTAGGAAGGTTTTGTCTATACGTCCTGAAGGATTATGATTCTTCCTCGGCTTGGTGGTCCGCACCTTTGACGCCTTTTGCGGAGGCTCAACATACCTGCTCGACCCTGTAAACCAGAACCCCACCCAATCATGGGTAGAGACCTCTTGAAATTCCCCTTCTGCAAGTCTGTGGAACGGTGAAAACAAGTATAAGCAGCTTTCTAGGAGGAATGGCTTCGCATGACGGTCCATTTCTAATAACTCCTTTGCTGAAGGAACTACTTCGTCATAAAGGACCCATGCACGGGAAGGCCTCCAATGGTTCGCAAGTCCCATAACGATATAGATAATTCTCCAATGAAGGTAGCAATTGTGATGGTGCAAGGACGCCAAAGCTCACAAAAGCCCTAAAGCACGTAGTCGTTATAGTAGTATGTAAACAATGAAGCGTATATGGCATCGTAGACCTTCAAATCTTCTAGAAAATTTTTGTGGTGGGGCTGGACATCTTCTACCCACTCCCAGTAGTCGGGTGTGTAGTGAACCTTGCCAAAGCCAGAAGGGGGAGCATTCCAAGTGTTGAAGCATCCATCACGATGAGAAAATTCGGACGACGCAACTTCCTGATGAGTTGTGGACTTCAAAATAGGGACCTTCATGTTAGTGACCTTGCCCGAAAAGTCGCCCATAACATCTTTGGCAAACCTTGTCCACCATTCTGTAAGATGAAGAGATGTGACAACTTTGATGTTTTAACTTCAATACCATACAAGAAGGCGGGTGTGATTTGTGTGGTGTCCACTTTTTCGCTTAAACTGATTATGGAAGGACATGGTTCTTCTAAGTGTTCCTTAACCTACTATTGCTAAAATAGTAAATGCGAAAAGTAAAGAACACAAGTATTTTAACTGGAAAACACCTGGCTCAAAAGGTGAAAAAACCACGACCTACTTCTCAGTTGGATTTTCCAAAACTCTCCACTAAATCACTGAGCCATAAACTGCATTTACAAAACACTTTTTTAAACCTAGGGTTAACTCTAATCCCGTTGTAAAAACATCCTCTAATTGTTGCGACAACTTCATGCTAACTCTAACTTGAATACTCTGAGTACCTATTATAATTGCCTCTAGATAAAGCTGAAAGGTACAATATGGAAACACCTACTGCAATTGAACTAGGATAAATGACAGACACTTGGAACTGGTTCTTCTATCTGGTTCATGTAGCTTCAAGTTTGCACACTTGAATCACACTCGAATTGCTTGCAAAATGCCTAGCTATTTTACTCTCAATTCACGTTTAACTTCTGTTTTTTGCATAACCTCTAAAATGAGAACATCCTGCGATTTATAGAGTTAGTAGAGTAGAATATAACTGGAGTTCTAATGCTACTCTTCCTTGGTGGAAGAGTTCCAGTTGATCTCAACTTGTAACTCCTCCCTTATCTTGGACAGTGTTCTCTTTGAGTAAGGAGTCCTTCTCCTTATCAATTATAAGACCTTTTCGATCAGGACATATCAATTATACCAAGTTAAGTTTATCTCCTTCACGTGCATCCCATATGCTCGACTCTGTGCGTGTCTATGCGCACAAGGGATGGACCTGGTTCATGCCTGAGCTTCCTTTGTCAATCTTCAAAACAAACCTTCACTTGGGCCAACAAGCTTTCTAACAAGAAATAAATAGATTTTAAAACTTACTCATGACCACTGGGGCTACTTCAAATGCAATCATGGATTAATCATCATAGATCAAGTTAAGAATTTTAACCATCAAAGAAATATAGGCAAATACTTAGAGCAAAAGTCATTGAATTTCATTGATGCTTAATAATATTCTACCACAAAGCATAAGAAGAAATAAAAAAACTACAAATATGAGAAAAAGCAACAAAAAAAGTTCCCGAACTCGGTCACTGGTTGATCTATACTAGGCTAGGAGGCTTAAGGCTGGGAAAGACCAGGTGCTTGGTTATTGGCTTGGAGGAGTTTCAGCATATCCTGAAGAATGCCATCATTCTTCTCCTTTTCTCTTGCCACCTCAGTTTTGAGAGCATCTCTCTCAGTCTCCACCTCGGCCAACCTCTTCTTCAGCCTCTAAATCTCAAGATCCTTAGCCCCACTTTCTTGCACCAAGGCTCGCACCTTGCTATTCACTGGTACCTTCTTGGATGAACCAAGTTCTTTAGTAGTGGCATGGGCTTCATTGTCACAAGCAAGCAGAGTATTTTCTCCAAAATGATCCTTGCTTGTACCAACCTCCCACTTCTTCATAGGTATCTTGAAATGTGCAAGCACAGTTATGAGAATAAAGCATAGGGAATGGCATGGGTCTTTGTGCCATTTAGAACCCTATCAAGAAGCTGGATAATAAATCCAGGCCAATTAATCTGCCTCCCGCTATCCAAACACTCCATCAGGGCTCAATTTCCTCCTCATTGTCACTGAATTTTCTAGTAATGGCTAGGGCAGTAGGAATATTTTCTAGGGTTGGACACTTGAGCTTTGTATAGTCATTCTACCCCTCAGCAGGTACACCTAAAATTTCTCCCAACTCCTTCACATCGAAAGAGACTTGCACTCCTTTCACCGTAATGGTAACGCTTCCATTTTTCACCTCAGCATTTTCCATAAACTCAACAATTTCATCAACCTGCCATCCATCTGAAGGACCATGTCCTTCCAGCCTTGCAACTCCAGCTTTTCCAATAGCAACACCATTCCTTACTTCTCCAAGTCCCTGAGGAGTCTGCCCTTCAAAATAGTCCTCTTACCAAACTTGTCCATCTTGTCTTTCCCAGTGTCAGAATCATCTTTTTCTTCTACACACCATTCATCTTTCTCAACCATTTTCACTTGTTTTGACTTCCCAACAGACCTTGTTCTTTTTGCCAAGGTGGATGGTTCAGCAGACTTTGACTCTGAAACAGACTTCTTAGTGGAAGTCTTGGCTTTCTTGGGTTTAGGAGTCAAAACCTCTACTTCTTCTGTCTTATCTTCATCTCGAAGGACCAAGTCCATCTCAACAATATCAACAGCCTCAACATGCTCACTCATTTTCTTCTTTCCCTTAGCAACTACTTTTCATCTACTTTCTTCCAAGGCTTTCTCTAGTTCTGCCTCATTCTATTTTTTTCTGGCTTCTTGTGGCTCTACCTCTTGTGGGAGGAATTTCAACAGTAACAAAAGGGACAGAAGAGGCAGCCTTCTTTTTCTTGTTTGCCCTAGCAGTGCCAGGTGTTTTGCCATTGACTTCCCTTCTTCTTTGGGTTATAACTCTCAGTTACCTTTTTCAGTAGGTCTGATAGGGTTTCCTGTTCAGATGGAACAGGTTCATCTATATTTTTCCCAAGTTGAACCTACCCTTCTGCAGCTTCGCTTGACCCACTTCCCCCTGTTTTGCTCACACTCTTCTCTATTCTATTAGATTTCTCTCCCCAAACAACCATTGCACCTGTTTCTTCGGTTAGACTAACAGGAGCGGGTGAAGAATCAACCACTCTTCTACCTTTTTCCCTCACAGCACTCCCAGCACCCTTGCTCTCTTTTTATTTCCCATTTTATTATTACTACCAGCTTCTCCAGACTCTATAGTTTCAATACCTGCTATAGACCCTACCAGTACAAATCTATTCTCCAAATTTGTAGCAACTTCATAAATTGTCTCAGGAGTAACTTTAGGACCAGAAGTTACCTATTCAGTTTCTGAATAAACACGTTCTTTCCCCTAAGTAGCAGATTTGAAGGAGTCATCAGATTTCGGAAGTTCTTCCTCCCTACTCGCTTTCAGTTGTTCATTAATTTTTTGAATCTTCTCTTCACCAGCAACAACCTTGAGCGCCATCATTTTTACTCACTTCTTAGAGATTGGGGTGTTGGAAGGAGTGATAGTGTGTGTAGAAGTGGTTTCTTGTGGTGGTGATGAAGGATTTTCAAGAGTGTTAGCCATTTGTGTGCTTGGATATGGAGGAGAAGAGAATTAGATTGTGTTTAGAAGATGAAAGAAGAATGAGTGTTTTTTGATGGCTTGATAGAGATGAAGTAAGGAATACATTAAAGCTAATATATTTAAAGAGGAGTAATTAATGGGGTAACGGCAGCTTTTCAGACTCTTAGAAGTCTAATCAAACTGAAATTTAGTTTTGAAGAGACGTTGGAGTGTATCCCTAGAATTTAAGTACTTTAATTCGGTTGGGACTCTCTTGAACGGAATTGGTTCACTTGTAACGGATAAGTCTAAAAGGAGTTTGGAATTAGGTAGGACTCTGCTCATGACCCAAATATTATTATTTCAAATTATATAGAGTGTAGAAAATATACCGAGTAATCTTGATGAACCAGGTTCTTCAATGAGAATCTTGTGAATGTCCAAATTTGCCAAAATAGAGAAAATATCATTAGAGATTAATGAGTCATCTTAGCACATGGAACAAGAGTATACTATTGAAAGTGTGAGACCGAGCAACATCTAATCTAATTTTATACACAATTTACAATTTTTCTAGCCAATTTTTTTTTCAATTTCTTTTTTTTTTATTTTTTTTAACTTTGAACTGGTCCTTTTAGGTGATCTTAACAAACCCTAATTCCAACTTGTTCCTCTCAAAGTGATCTCTACTTAAAGCTTTTGTGAAGATGTTAGCTATTTGCTTGTCAGTAGCACAAAATACCACAGTGATCAAACCCTTCTCATAGTTGTACCCAAAAAATGGTGCCTAACATCTATGTGCTTAGTTGTCTTATGATGAATCGGGTTCTTTGTCATACTAATGGCACTAGTGTTATCACAAAATATAGGGATACAACCAACATCTATTCTAAAGTCCATTAATTGTTGTTTGATCCACAGCAATTGAGCACAAAATGAAGCGGCAGCAACATAATCTGCTTTAGTAGTAGATAAGGCCACTAAATTTTGCTTTTTGGTGGCCCAAGACACAAGACATGAGCCAAGAAAGTGTGCCATACCTGAGGTGCTCTTTCCATCCATAAGAAAACCTGCATAATCAGCGTCAGCATATCCTACCAGGTTGAAATTACTACCTTTTGGACACCAAAGACAAAAGTCAGTGGTGCCTTTTAAGTATCTCAAGATTCTCTTGACAATAGTCAAGTGAGACTCCTTTGGATTTGCCTGAAATCGAGCACAAAGGTCTACACTAAAAACAATGTCAGCTCTGCTAACCGTGAGATATAAAGAGAACCAATCATTCCCCTATACAACTTCTGATCAACAGATGAACTAGGTTCATCTATATCCAATTTTGTGGTTGTTGCTATAGGAGTGTCTATTTCTTTTGATTCTTCCACTTTAAACCTTTTAAGCAACTCTTTCATATGTTTCTGCTGATGTATCATAGTTCCATTTGAGTTTTGTTTAACTTGTAAGCCTAAAAGGATATTAAGCTCACTCATCATACTCATTTCAAATTCACTCTCCATTAGTTTAGCAAATTCTTTACTTAGTTTATCAGTAGTTGCTCCAAAGATTATATCACCAACGTATATATGCACTACTAAGAGGTCTTTACCTTTTTCCTTCAAGAATAAAGTGTTATCAGTTTAACCTCTCTTGTAGCCATGCTCAAGCAAGAATTTTAATTTGATAATATTTCATACCATGCTCTAGGAGCCTTCTTGAACCCATAGAGTGCGTTGTCATGTTTGTACACATGACCAGGACATCCTTGCTTTCAAAGCTAGAGGTTACTTGACAAACATTTCTTCCTTTAGATAGCCATTGAGGAAGCGCACTCTTGACATCCATCTGGTGAAGGGTGAATTCCATGTAAGCAGCAAAGGCTATGAGGAGTCTTATTGCTTTCAACCATGCAACTGGAGCAAAGGTTTCATCATAGTCTATGCCCTCCTCTTGGCTATATCCTTGAACCACCAATATTGCCTTGTTCCTTGTAACTGTTCCATCTTCATCAAGTTTGTTTCTGAAGACCCATTTTGTGCCAATTTAATATGTTATTGGGTCTTGGTACCAGATTCCAAACTTGACTCTTTTCACATTGGTTGAGTTCATCTTGCATTGCATTTACCCAGTCAGCATCCTGCAAAGCCTCAATAACATTTTTAGGTTCAATAAGAGATAAGAAATCATCAAAAGCACAAATATTCTTTAATGAAGATCTGGTTTTGATTCCAGAGGTTGGGTCAGTGATTATATTCTATGGGATGAGAACTTTAATACTTGTAAGATTTCACAACCAACTGGTTTCCCCTTGATGTTCCTTCAATGCTTTGTTTCTGTGGAACAGGTTCATGGACAGGTTCCCTTGAGGTTTGAGAGTCATTTCCTCTTTGTTCTATTCCCGCTATCATGTTGCCCTGGGAATAAGAACCCGTTCCATCACCTATTCCTTCCTCTAGTGCAGCTTCAGTCTAGGCTGTGGTTTCATTTGAATTTCTTACCAGCCCAATTGCTTCGTCATCATGTTCCTGCCTCTCAGAAAGAATGTTAGTTTCATCAAAAACCACATGAACACTTTCTTCTGCACACATAGTTTTTTTGTTATATACCTTATAAGCTTTGTTATGTGAAGAATATCCTAAGAATACTCCCTCATCACTTCTAGGATCAAACTTACCTTGGGAGTCTTTACCATTGTTGTGCACAAAGCACTTGCATCCAAATGCCATAAGATGGGATATGTTTGGTTTTCTCCCTTTAAGTAATTAACAGGGAATCTTCACTACAAGAGGTCTAGTCATGCACCTATTATGATGTAGCATGCAGTATTTATAATTTCTGCACAAAAGCTATGGGGCATTTGACTAGAAAGAAGCATAGTCCTAGCTATCTTCAAGTGTCCTATTTTTTCTTTCAAGTACTCCATTTTGTTATGGAGTCCTAGGAGCATAAAAGTTATGATCTATGCCATGCTTATAACAAAAATCAGTAATTTTAGCATTTTCAAATGGAGTGCCATGATCAGACCTAATTGATGAAAGTTAATTACCTAGTTGTTTATGAGTTTTTCTAACAAAAGAAGTGAACATGTAAAATGCTTCATCTTTAGATGTTAAAAATAATGTCCAAGTAAACCTAGAGTAGTCATCAACAAGCACCATCACATATCTTTTACCACCTCTGCTTAATGTTCTCATTGGACCACGGAGATCCATATGGACCAGTTCCATCGTCCTGGTGGTGCTTACCACTTTCCTGCATTTAATAGAGGATCTTAACTGCTTCTGATGAGTTTTCAATGTCTTAGCTTTATGTTTTGATGATCTAACAAACTTAATGTCAAAGAACCAAATAGGGAACTTGACATACTTGGTACACATTGATAATCAACGGACTCCAGCTAATGTGAACTGCTGCAACTTCAGAAGTAGAGAACCAACACAGGGACCTGATCCCTTGTATTACCCTGACAGCAGTACGGAAGTCAACTGTGTACAGTTGGAAAGTGACTGCCACAGAAACAGTGCATACAGTGCAGCACAGTTCTGCAGTCACTTGTCCCTTTGACCGACCAAGTGCTTACATCATTCAAGTGATGTCATCCAAGTTGTATTTACAAGAGCATTAAAACAAAACATCATTTTGAACACTTGAGAATTTACTTCAAGCATTCAAGCCTTCTGAAATTCGAGTATTCAATTCTCAAGTGCATCAAGAACAAAGTTTAACACTGCTACGGACCAGTTCCTAAATCCAGTATCTTATTGTCCTTGATGGCACAATCAGATAATGATGAAGATGATGACAATGATAGGGTAAATTTCAGGGATGTTCAGAGAAATCTGAAATCCTACTCCCCTAAAAAACTCATGTCATTAGCAAATGTACTAATTGATGCCTATCATAGTCTGGTAGAAGATAAAGATGCTCTGACCTTAGAACTAGGAGAAGATGAACAAACCAAAGATGATTTGGTAGTATGTGTAGTTGATCTTAAGGAAACCATAAGTAATTTGGAGAATAAAAAATGGTTTTAACTGAAAAAATTGCTAGTGTAGAGAATGAAAGAGATGATTTGGTGGCTGTAGCCATTGACTTAAAAGAAACCATTGAGAATTTAAGTAAAGACAAGAATGTGCTAGTGAAGAGAGTGACTGAGATTGACGAGGAGAGAGATGAGCTCTTAATAGTGATTGCAGACCTAAGGGAAACTTAAAAAAAAGGACTAGGAACAGAGTCTAGGCCTAGAAATTCTGAAAAAGGAAAAGAGGTAGCCAGTGAGGCACACATTAAGCTTGAGAACGAGTTGAAAGCTGTAAAAACTAGCCTGTGTGTTGAACTACAGAAAAACAAGCATCTCAAAATTGAACTGGAAAGAGTAAAAAATGATCTTGAAAAGTCCCTTAAGTGGACCTGGTCCTCAGAAGCTATTACTGCCATGTATGTTAATAATGGTGGAAACAGGCAGGGAATAGGGTATCAGAGGGAGAGAACCCCTTACAACCCCCATAGCAATTATGTTACTGTACCGGATAATTGGCTGTGTACCCACTGTGGGAACGATGGACATTTTAAGGAAAATTGCCAAGCCAGGGTCCAGTCTATTCAGAAAAACAAAGTGTTTGCTGAAAAGGTAACTACTAAAAAGGGACCAGGTGCCACCCATAAAAAACACATGTTACCTGCATGGACCAAGGGAGATCTTATTCATCCTCTTGCCTACTACAAGGGACCGAAACTTGTTTGGGTTCCTAAAACTAACTCTTGATTTCCTTGTGCAGGGAATAGTGAAAGGAAGCAGTCAATAATGGTTCATGGATAGTGGATGTTCAAAGCACATGACTGGGAACACCATGGACTTCCTTTCACTAAAAGCCCTACAAAGAGGGAGTGTATCCTTTGGCAATGGGAAAAAGGGGTATATTCTCGGAGTTGGAAAAGTCGGAAAATCACTCACTCACTCAATTGAGAAGGTGTACTATGTCAATGGTCTCAAGTATAGTCTCCTGAGTGTTTCTTAGATTTGTGACAAAGGAAACAAGGTGGAGTTCTTGTCCAAGATATGCACAGTTACAAATCTGGTAACTGGTGAAGTGGTACTTCTGGCTAAAAGATACAAGAACATCTATGTTTCTGATTTCGAGTCTCTACAAAGTGGTGATCTGAGTTGATTGAAAGTTGATGATGATGATGTTAAACTGTGGCATAGAATATTGGGGCACACAAGTTTCTCTCTTCTGAATAAACTTATTCAGAAGGGCCTGGTCCGTGGTCTGCCAATGTCAAAGTTCATAGAACAGAAAGTCTGTGATGCCTGTGCTAGAGGAAAGCATGTGAAGTCTTCATTCAAGTCTAAGAAGGATGTCAGCACCTCAAAGCCACTTGATCTCCTTCATATGGATCTATGTGGACCTATAAGAGTGCAAAGCAGGGGAGGAAAAAGATACATCTTTGTGATAGTAGATGACTACTCCAGATTCACTTGGACTCTATTTGTTAGAACAAAAGATGATACCTTTGAGGTATTCGTGGCCTTTATGAAGAAAATCCAGGTGAAGATGGAGTCTAGAGTAGCATGCATTAGATCAGATCATGGAACAGAATTTGACAATGCCAAATTTGATGAATTCTACAATAAAAATGGCATTACTCACAACTTCTCAGCCCCAAGAACTCCCCAGCAAAATAGAGTTGTGGGAAGGAAGAATAGAACTCTTGAGGAAATGGCAAGAACAATGATGATCGACAGTGGGATTGCAAAGAACTTCTGGGCTGAAGCTGTCAACACTGCCTGCTACTTGGTGAACAGGTGCATGATCAGATCTCTCCTGAACAAAACCCCCTATGAGTAACTGAATTGAAGGAAACCCAAGCTGACTCACCTAAGAACATTTGGGTGCAAATGCTATGTTCTCAACAATGGAAAGGATCAGCTTGGAAAATTCGATGCCAAAAGTGATGAAGGAATCTTTTTGGGGTACTCTTCTCAAAGCAAAGCGTACAAGATATACAACAAGCGGACTCAGTGTGTTGAGGAAAGTGTTCATGTAATCTTTGATGAGTCTTATCCCTCCAATGAGAAAATCAGCAAGGATGATCAAGATGGAGAGCCTCTGCTGGTTCCAGGTGAAGTCATTGACATGACATACGGGAAGGCAGACATTATAAGTCAAGTAAGGAGCCAAGTGGAGACGATGCAGCTTCTTCCTCAAGGGAACCAGGTACTACAATTATCACCACCGAAGCTGTAGAGAGAGTGGTTGATGCAGTGCAAGGTACTCCACAGGTGGCTGAGAGTAGAATACAAAGGAACCAGTCAGATCAACCCAACTCCTCTACAAATGAGCCTCAAATGCCCAACTGGAAACACAAAAGCTCTCATCCTTTTGACAACATAATTACCCCTCTAGATTCCGGAGTGCAAACCAGATCAAAAGCCAGAAAGTCACTCGCCTTCTCAGCCTTTCTTTCCCAAATAGAACCCAAAAATATCAAGAAAGCCTTAAAGGATGCAGGATGGATTACAACAATGAAAGATGAGTTGCATTAGTTCGAAAGGAACAATGTGTGGCACCTGGTACCTTGACCCTCAGATGGAACCATCATAGGAACCAAGTGGGTATTCAGGAATAAGCTTGATGAACATGGAAATACTACAAGGAACAAGACTAGGCTAGTGGTTCAAGGTTACAATCATGAGGAAGGGATCGATTATGATGAGACGTTTGCTCTGGTTACTCGCATGAAAGCTATTAGAATCTTAATCGCCTTTGCATCACATATGGAATTCACTCAGTTTCAAATGCATGTCAAAAGTGCATTTCTTAATGGATTTCTTAAGGAAGAAGTCTATGTGAAGCAACCTCTAGGGTTTGAATGCCATGAACACCCTGAATATGTGTTTAAACTGGATAAGGCATTGTATGGGTTGAAGCAGGCTCCTCGAGCTTGGTATGAGAGACTGTCAAAATTTCTCTTAGAAAATGGCTTTATGAGAGGAAAAATTGACAACACCCAGTTCCTAAAGAAACGGGGGAGGAACTTACTCCTCGTTCAGGTATATGTTGATGATATCATTTCTGGGGCAACAGCTGATTCATTGTGTGAAGAATTTGCAAAACTCATGGGAAGTGAGTTTGAGATGAGTGTGATGGGTGAGTTGAATTTCTTTTTGGGTCTTCAAGGGAAGCAGTCCACAAAGGGTACATTCATTTGCCAGCAGAAATACATCAAGAAGCTCTTGAAGAGGTTTGATATGGAAGCATCAGAAGTGATAGACACTCCCATTGGAACTGCTACTTGACTGGACATGAATGAGTCTGGATCTCATGTAAATCAAACCATGTATAGAGGCATTATTGGGTCTTTTCTCTATCTCACTACCAGCAGACCTGATATTGTCTTTAGTATGGGGCTATGTGCAAAGTTTTAGTCAAATCCCAAGGAATCTCATCTGAAGGTTGCCAAAAAAAATTTGAGATATCTTAAGGGAACACAGGACTTGGTCCTATACTACCCCTCAGGTGACAATTTTAATCTTATTGGGTATGCTGATGCAAACTATGCTGGTTATCTTGTCGACAGGAAAAGTACTTCTGGAATGGCTCACTTTCTAGGATCATGTCTTATCTCATGGGGCATAAGGAAGCAAAACTCAGTGCCTCTTTCAACAGTTGAAGCAGAATATGTAGCTGCAACTTCTTGCTGTGCTCAGCTCCTATGGATCAAACAGCAATTGGAAGATTTTGGTGTATACACTGACAGTGTGCCTCTTCTATGTGATAACACCAGTGCACTCAACATGGCTAAGAATCTAGTTCAACACAAAAGAACCAAGCACATTGATGTGAGACATCATTTTCTGAGGGACAATGTGGAAAAGGGGCTTATATGTATGAAGTTCTACAGCATTGAAGACCAAATTGCAGATATCTTCACCAAAGCATTTAGTAGAGAGCATTTTGAAAGAAATAGGATGAAGTTGGGGCTATTGAAGCCTAATTTAGAACCTGATTTCCATCAGTTGGCTATGAAAGTCACCTTCAGGTAATATTAGCTAAAGTGTTTTCCGGCCAAGTCTAACTCACTTCTATACCATTGCAGGTAGACACGCATGATGATTATAGAAGTTGTAGATGCACTGCGTGGGCGGTAAAAGAGGATTGAAATTTTCAAAGACAGGTCAAGAACCTGGTTCTTGTACCAAAGGTTAGTAGTATTGTGCATTTTCTCATACATATCTTAAAAGGTGCAAATATCAACTACCATGTCATCCACCTTTTCAGACTCTGCTGTCACGTCTTTTCATTTCAAATCCTTTCCATCTCCCTCTGAAACGTCGCAACTCCCCACACACTACCGCCATTTCAGAATTGGTTTCTCTCTCTTTCTCTCTCCCTCATAATTATCTTTTCTCATTAAAACCCTTTGTTCTCTTGACCGATCATATTCCTCTCATCAGAACTTCTCCAACATATTCTCAACTCCATCTCTGCAATGGCTGACAATCACTCATAAAACCCTTCTTCGGTAGAAATTAACCCAGATAAAACCCTTGAGTCCTCCGTCTCGGATGAACCCATTATCACCATTCTAATCTCAACTGCTGAAAATACCTCCAACCCAGATTTCCCTACACCCTCATGTTCTAATGCGACTATATCTGACCTCTCTCTCCCTCCAAATGATGAGGACTCAGAAACCCAAAAAATCGATAATCCTTCATCTCTATCGACTGAGATTCTCACTAACCAAGGCAAAAGTGGAGAACAAGGTAAAGTTCCAAAGTTTGTAGAGGTTTCAGGGGCTAGGGTTGATAAACCATCCGCCATTCTTGCTTCAGATTTTGTGGTGTCCATGGAGTCTCCAGAGGAGGAAACCATCGCAATAATTTTTGTTGTATCTACAGATGGAGTACTACATGAGGTAGTTTCTGGTGTACCCAAGTCTCAGAGAAATGAGACTCAGTGGTTAGTGGAAGAAGGAGCCATAGTGTTGTTTGAAAGCTCTGCACCAGCAGAAATTACTGGGACTTCTCGTGAAGGACCTGGCCCCTCTCCGAAGGCAACAGGTCAAGGATCCCCCTCCCAGGTTAGTTCTGCTCCTACACCTTCTCCACACTTTGCTGTTGAGACCTTGGAAATTCTGGTTCCTGAGATGAGGTCTAGTGATGAGGAAGAGCAAGGCAACATTTCTCTTGATATATATATTGCCAAGCGAAGGACAGTAATCACTCCTGAGTCTTCTACTAAGCGACCTACTACTATGTTGCAAGCAAAAGAGGCTTATGAGTCTTCCCTCCAAAAGAGCAAGAGGAGCAGTAAGAAGAAAAAAAAGAGGTTGGTGAGAAATGGAGAAGTAGTATGTGATAAGGATGTCCCTGTGGTGGAAGTTGATCAGGAAGCAACAGAGGAACCCAGTTCCTTGGTTAAAATGTCCCAGAAGAAGAAGCAATCTGCTTCAGTGGAAGATGTTACAACCCCCAATTTAAAGGTTAAAGCTGTTGGGAAAAGTGGAAAATTCAAAGACGTTGTTAGTGAACCATCATTTTTTGATTGGGATGTTTTGGACAAGTCTGGTGGAAAAGGAAAATCAAGTGTTGTGAAGTCTTGCAAGAGAAAGTTGGAACCTGTGAAGGAACCTGATTCCGCAAAGAGAGTAAAAAGTGAAACTATGTCTGCTATAGAACGATTGAGGCACCAGAACGTCTTGTAGGGTCGCTCCTTTGACCTAGCAATTTCAGAAATGGCTAGCATGAGACAAATAATTGAGATGGTTGAGGTTCAAAAGTGGGGGCATTTGTTCCAAATAGATGCCCCAAAAGTGTATGAGGATGAGGGTCAAAGCTTCTATGCAGACCTCTTTGCTATTGATACCGACCATATTTGTGCCTTAGTTAATGGGGTGGATATCGTGTTTGATATGGCTCTGCTTGGGGATATTCTTAAAGTCACTACTGTTGGTGTATCTTCTTTAAAGGATGTGTGTGGGTCAAACTTCAAAAATGCGATTGTAAAGGAAGGTGCGAACCAGCAGGGGGAATGGGTTCACAAGAAAGCCTTGTTGCCTATTTATCAGTTATTGTTCGAGCTGATAAAAAAGGTTCTTCTACCCCGTGCTGAGAGGAGGTCAATGGATTCAAAATTGGATTTGTATCTAATGGAGGCTCTCGATGGATTTTCAGCTGTGAATCTGCCTGCTATCATGATCGAGCACATGCAGAAGGTAGCAACTTTCAAGGATGGAAATCATGGTATTCCGTATGGGTTTCTTCTTACACACGTGTTTAAGTTCTTCAAAGTGCCATTGGGACAATGCAAAGTAGGGACCAAGAAGCAGACCTTCTCTTAAAAAACTTTGGAAGAATGTGAGTGCATCAAAAAGAATGGGGGGTAGGCAGTACATCGACAATCTCTCAGCTTATCAATGCTCAAAATAGCACAACTGAGGAGATTTGAAGGTTGAAGGCGAGGAACGCTATCCATGAAGGTCAGCAGGCCCAAGGGGCTCCAGAGTCAAATGAGGAGATAGCTCGTTTGACAAAAGAAAATGCTGATCTCAGGGCACAAGTGGAGAACCTGAAAGATAAACTGCTCACCGAGCAAACGTTGGCGAATGCCCGAATAGATCTAGTTCTCCAAACCCTTGCTGCAACTTCCAAGCCCTTTACTCCCTAGGCAACCCCTTTTAGTGACCAGTTTCTGGATTTTATGTTC
This sequence comes from Nicotiana attenuata, assembly GCF_001879085.1. Lineage (NCBI taxonomy): Eukaryota > Viridiplantae > Streptophyta > Magnoliopsida > Solanales > Solanaceae > Nicotiana > Nicotiana attenuata. The sequence continues at coordinate 100,797 of NW_017670747.1, forward strand.
TTGTTTTGATGACATGGCAATTGCTTATTTTATGTGGATGGGAAGCACCTGTACTGCTCCCGATGACAACAGTCCAATCTGTGCCTTTGCTGCATAGCAAAGGCATATGTTTTCTATATATAAAAACTATCTTCTTTTGCTATCTAATGCTTGTGTTCTCTGCTTCTCTTTTCTATCATGTGGTGTGCACATATGTGGCATGAATTAGCTAGGCTAGACTTCTTTATGCTGATCGCCTGCTTGTGTATTTTTAATGATGCCAAAAGGGGGAAGTATAATTGAAACAGGGATCTGATTAAGGGGGAAGCATAAAGTCAGGGGCAACTTGTGAAGTTCCTGTTGTTTCATCTAGTTATTTCTGTTCTAAAAATATGTTATCAATGTCTAAGTTTGTCATCATCAAAAAGGGAGAAATTGATGGGTTTTCAATGTCTTAACTTTATGTTTTGATGATTTAGAAAACTTAATGTCAAAGAACCAGATAGGAAACTTAACATACTTGGTACACGTTGATAATCAACGGACTCCATCTAATGTGAACTGCTGCAACTTAAGAAGATAGAGCACCAACACTTGACCTGATCCCTTGTATTTCCCTAACAGCAGTGCGGATGTCAACTGTGTACAGCTGGAAAGTGACTGCCACAGAAACAGTTCAGCACAGTTTTGCAGTCACCTGTCCCTTTGACCAACCAAGTGCTTACATCATTCAAGTGATGTCATCCAAGTTGTATTTATAAGAGCATTACAACAAAATATCATTTTGAACACTTGAGAATTTACTTCAAGCATTCAAACCATTTGATGTTCGAGTATTTAATTCTCAAGTTCATCAAGAACAAAGTTTAACACTGCTACGGACCAGTTCCTAAATCCAGTATCTTATTGTCCTTAATTGAGTTGTAACTTTGTAATTGTTCTTCATTTTATACACAATTTACAGTTTTTCTAGCCAAATTTTTTTTTCAATTCCTTTTTTTTATTTTTTTTAACTTTGAACTGGTCCTTTTAGGTGATTTTAATCATCCCTTATTCCAACCTGTTCCTCTAAAAGTGATCTCTACTTAAAGCTTTTGTGAAGATGTCAGCTATTTGCTTGTCAGTAGCTCAAAACTCCATAATGATCAAACCCTTCTCATAGTTGTCCCCAAAAAATGGTACCTAACATCTATGTGCTTAGTTCTCTTATGATGAATCGGGTTCTTTGTCATACTAATGGCACTAGTGTTATCACAAAAAATAGGGATACAACCAACATCTATTCCAAAGTCCATTAATTGTTGTTTGATCCACAGCAATTGAGCACAAAATGAAGCGGCGGCAACATACTCCGCTTTAGTAGTAGATAAGGCCACTAAATTTTGTTTTTTGGTGGCCCAAGATACAAGACATGAGCCAAGAAAGTGTGTCATACCTGAGGTGCTCTTTTCATCCACAAGAAAACCTGCATAACCAGCGTCAGCATATCCTACCAGGTTGAAATTACTACCTTTTGGACACCAAAGACAAAAGTCAGTGGTGCCTTTTAAGTATCTCAAGATTCTCTTGACAATAGTCAAGTGAGACTCCTTTGGATTTGCCTGAAATCGAGCACAAAGGTCTACACTAAAAACAATGTCAGCTCTGCTAACCGTGAGATATAAAGAGAACCAATCATTCCCCTATACAACTTCTGATCAACAGATGAACTAGGTTCATCTATATCCAATTTTGTGGTTGTTGCTATAGGAGTGTCTATTTCTTTTGATTCTTCCACTTTAAACCTTTTAAGCAACTCTTTCATATGTTTCTGCTGATGTATCATAGTTCCATTTGAGTTTTGTTTAACTTGTAAGCCTAAAAGGATATTAAGCTCACTCATCATACTCATTTCAAATTCACTCTCCATTAGTTTAGCAAATTCTTTACTTAGTTTATCAGTAGTTGCTCCAAAGATTATATCACCAACGTATATATGCACTACTAAGAGGTCTTTACCTTTTTCCTTCAAGAATAAAGTGTTATCAGTTTAACCTCTCTTGTAGCCATGCTCAAGCAAGAATTTTAATTTGATAATATTTCATACCATGCTCTAGGAGCCTTCTTGAACCCATAGAGTGCGTTGTCATGTTTGTACACATGACCAGGACACTCCTTGCTTTCAAAGCCTAGAGGTTACTTGACAAACATTTCTTCCTTTAGATAGCCATTGAGGAAGGCACTCTTGACATCCATCTGGTGAAGGGTGAATTCCATGTAAGCAGCAAAGGCTATGAGGAGTCTTATTGCTTCCAACCATGCAATTGGAGCAAAGGTTTCATCATAGTCTATGCCCTCCTCTTGGCTATATCCTTGAACCACCAATATTGCCTTGTTCCTTGTAACTGTTCCATCTTCATCAAGTTTGTTTCTGAAGACCCATTTTGTGCCAATTTAATATGTCATTGGGTCTTGGTACCAGATTCCAAACTTGACTCTTTTCACATTGGTTGAGTTCATCTTGCATTGTATTTACCCAGTCAGCATCCTGCAAAGCCTCAATAACATTTTTAGGTTCAATAAGAGATAAGAAATCATCAAAAGCACAAATATTCTTTAATGAAGATCTGGTTTTGATTCCAGAGGTTGGGTCAGTGATTATATTCTAAATGGGATGAGAACATTGATACTTGTAAGATTTCACAACCAACTGGTTTCCCCTTGATGTTCCTTCAATGATTTGTTTCTGTGGAACAGGTTCATGGACAGGTTCCCTTGAGGTTTGAGAGTCATTTCCTCTTTGTTCTATTCCCCCTATCATGTTGCCCTGGGAATAAGAACCCGTTCCATCACCTATTCCTTCCTCTAGTGCAGCTTCAGTCTGGGTTGTGGTTTCATTGAATTTCTTACCATCTCAATTGCTTCATCATCATGTTCCTACCTCTCAGAAAGAATGTTAGTTTCATCAAAAACCACATGAACACTTTCTTGTACACACATAGTTCTTTTACTATATACCTTATAAGCTTTGCTATGTGAAAAATATCCTAAGAATACTCCCTCATCACTTCTGGGATCAAACTTACCTAGGGAGTCTTTACCATTGTTGTGCACAAAGCACTTGCATCCAAATGCCATAAGATGGGATATGTTTGGTTTTCTCCCTTTAAGTAATTAACAGGGAATCTTCACTACAAGAGGTCTAGTCATGCACCTATTATGATGTAGCATGCAGTATTTATTGTTTTTGCCCAAAAGCTATGGGGCATTTGACTAGAAAGAAGCATAGTCCTAGCTATCTTCAAGTGTCCTATTCTTTCTTTCAAGTACTCCATTTTGTTATGGAGTCCTAGGAGCATAAAAGTTATGATCTATGCCATGCTCATAACAAAAATCAGTAAATTTAGCATTTTCAAATTGAGTGCCATCATCATACCTAATTGATGCAAGTTAATTACCTAGTTGTTTATGAGTTTTTCTCACAAAATAAGTGAAAATGTCAAATGCTTCATCTTTAGATGTTAAAAACAATGTCCAAGTAAACCTAGAGTAGTCATCAACAAGCACCATCACATATCTTTTACCACCTCTGCTTAATGTTCTCATTGGACCACGGAGATCCATATGGACCAGTTCCATCGTCCTGGTGGTGCTTACCACTTTCTTGCATTTAAAAGAGGATCTTACCTACTTCTGATGAGTTTTCAATGTCTTAGCTTTATGTTTTGATGATCTAACAAACTTAATGTCAAAGAACCAGATAGGGAACTTGACATACTTGGTACACATTGATAATCAACGGACTCCAGCTAATGTGAACTGCTGCAACTTTAGAAGATAGAGCACCAACACAGGGACCTGATCCCTTGTATTTCCCTGACAGCAGTACGGAAGTCAACTGTGTACAGTCGGAAAGTGACTGCCACAGAAATAGTGCATACAGTGCAGCACAGTTCTGCAGTCACTTGTCCCTTTGACCGGCCAAGTGCATACATCATTCAAGTGATGTCATCCAAGTTGTATTTACAAGAGCATTACAACAAAACATCATTTTGAACACTTGAGAATTCACTTCAAGCATTCAAGCCTTCTGATATTTGAGTATTCAATTCTCAAGTGCATCAAGAACAAAGTTTAACACTGCTACGGACCAGTTCCTAAATCCAGTATCTTATTGTCCTTGGTTGAGTTGTAATTTTGTAATTGTTCTTCATTGTAACTCCTAATTTGCTTAGCTAGAAGCATTGCTTAGGAACCCCTTTGTAAAACCATAAACCCTTTGTGTTTGTGCCGTGACTAGAGTTAGTCATGAGTTTAAGTTTTTGGAATAGGTGTATTGCAAAGTAGCTTGTAGTAGGTGTATTACGAGTTAGTGAGGGATTAAGAGTTTAATTCCTAGATTTCATAGGTTGTAATCTAAAAGTTGCTCATAGTGAAGTTGAAATCCGACCAGTGTAGGTTGTGATTTTTTATCCCCTTGAGCAGGGATTTTTCCACGTAAAACTCCTTGTCTTATTTACTTACTGTTTCATTAGCATTCTCAGTGGAAACTCATAGAGGACCTGGTACTCTATAGTTTGGTGGACTCATATAAACTATCAATTGGTATCAGAGCGGGTTCTTCCTATCAGGCTAACATCTAGGAAAGATCCTAATGGTTGCTCCACCAAATTTTGAAGAAGGTCAGTCTACGTATAGACCACCCAGGTTCAATGGGCAATACTATGGGTGGTAGAAGACAAGAATGCATGACTTTATCATGGCAGAAGATTCTGAGTTGCGGGATGTTATATGTGATGGTCCTTATGTCCCAATGAAGAAGGTCGGAGATCCTCCGGAGACGATGCCAAAGACCAGAAAGGAATACAACAATGCAGATAGAAAAGTTATGGAGAAAAAAAAGTGCCAAGAAAATTTTGGTGTGTGGTATAGGACCTGATGAATATAACAGGATCTCAGCTTGTCAATCCGCCAAGGAAATATGGGAAGCTTTGCAGACAGCACATGAGGGAACCACTCAAGTAAAGCAATCTAAGATTGATATGCTCACCACTGAGTATGAGCTCTTCAGGATGAAAGGCGATGAATCTATTCAAGACATGCACACAAGATTCACCTCCGTTATAAATGAGCTACACTCACTTGGTGAAATTATTCCTAGGAACAAGCTTGTGAGAAACATTCTCAGTGTTCTGCCTAGTTCGTGGGAGAGTAAAGTGAATGCCATTACTGAGGCAAAGGATCTGCAGGCCCTGACTATAAATGAGCTAGTTGGAAATCTCAAAACTTATGAAACGAAAAAGAAGAAAGACATTGAAAGAAGAGAACCAAAGAAGGAAAAGAAACTGGTACACAAAGCTGAAGGCAATGACTCAAGTGAAGAGGACAGTGACATGGCTTACTTAACCAAAAGGTTCCAGAAGATGGTCAGAAGAAATGGAGGAATACAAAAAAGGGGCACCACTAGCAGACCAAAAAATTATGATCTCTGTCATAAGTGTGGAAAGCCAGGGCATTTCATCAAAGATTGTCCTTTCCTGAAGCAAGAACACTTCTAGTACAACCATGATAAAGGAGCCAAAAGGAACCCGATTCCTAATAAACGCTTCAAAAGGAAGAATGTCGCTGACAACGTTGTGAAACAAGCTCTTACGGCATGGGGAGATTCCTCAAGCGAGTCTGAAGGAGAAACTGATGCAGGTGGCAGTTCCACGATGGCAGTTGAAAGTGAAAGAAATGAATATGATTCAATATTCGCTTTGATGGCACAATCAGATAATGATGAAGATGATGACAATGATGAGGTAAATTTCAGGGATGTTCAGAGAAATCTGAAACCCTACTCCCCTAAAAAACTCATGTCATTAGCAAATGTACTAATTGATGCATATCATAGTCTGGTAGAAGATAATGATGCCCTGACCTTAGAACTAGGAGAAGATGAACAAACCAGAGATGATTTGGTAGTATGTGTAGTTGATCTGAAGGAAACCATAAGTAATTTGGAGAATAAAAAATGGTTTTAACTCAAAAAATTGCTAGTGTAGAGAATGAAAGAGATGATTTGGTGGTTGTAGCCATTGACTTAAAAGAAACCATTGAGAATTTAAGTAAAGATAAGAATGTGCTAGTGAAGAGAGTGACTGAGATTGAGGAGGAGAGAGATGAGCTCTTAATAGTGATTGCAGACCTAAGGGAAACTAAAAAAAAAGTCTAGGAACAGAGTCTAGGCCTAGAAATTCTGAAAAAGGAAAAGTGGTAGCCAGTGAGGCACACATTAAGCTTGAAAACGAGTTGAAAGCTGTAAAAACTAGCATGTGTGTTGAACTACAGAAAAACAAACATCTCCAAATTGAACTGGAAAAAGTAAAAAATGATCTTGAAAAGTCCCTTAAGTGGACCTGGTCCTCGGAAGCCATTACTACCATGTATGTTAATAATGGTGGAAACAGGCAAGGAATAGGGTTTAAAAGGGAGAGAACCCCTTACGACCCCCATAGCAAGTATGTTACTCTACCGGATAATTGGCTGTGTACCCATTGTGGGAACAGTACGCATTTTAAGGAAAATTGCCAAGCCAGGGTCCAGTCTATTTAGAAAAATAAAATGTTTGCTGAAAAGGTAACTAATAAAAAGGGACCAGGTGCCACCCATAAAAAACACATGTTACCTGCATGGACCAAGGGAGATCTTATTCATCCTCTTGCCTACTACAAGGGACCCAAACTTGTTTGGGTTCCTAAAACTAACTCTTGATTTCATTGTGCAGGGAATAGTGAAAGGAAGCAGTCAATAATGGTTCATGGATAGTGGATGTTCAAAGCACATGACTGGGAACACCATGGACTTCCTTTCACTATAAAAGCCCTACAAGGAGGGAGTCTATCTTTTGGCAATAGGAAAAGGGGTACATTCTCAGAGTTGGAAAAGTCGGGAAATCACTCACTCACTCAATAGAGAATGTGTACTATGTCAATGGTCTCAAGTATAGTCTCCTGAGTGTTTCTTAGATTTGTGACAAAGGAAACAAGGTGGAGTTCTTGTCCAAGATATGCACAGTTACAAATCTGGTAACTGGTTAAGTGGTACTTCTGGCTAAAAGATACAAGAACATCTATGTTTCTGATTTCGAGTCTCTATAAAGTGGTGATCTGAGTTGATTGAAAGCTGTTGATGATGATGTTATGAACAGAATACTGGGGCACGCAAGCTTCTCTCTTCTGAATAAACTTATTCAGAAGGACCTGGTCCGCGGTCTGCCCATGTCAAAGTTCAAAGAACAGAAGGTCTGTGATGCCTGTGCTAGAGGAAAGCATGTGAAGTCTTCATTCAAGTCTAAGAAGGATGTCAGCACCTCAAAGCCACTTGATCTCCTTCATATGGATCTGTGTGGACCTATGAGAGTGCAAAGCAGGGGAGGAAAAAGATACATCTTTGTGATAGTGGATGACTACTCCAGATTCACTTGGACTCTGTTTGTTAGAACAAAAGATGAAACCTTTGAGGTATTCGTGGCCTTTGTGAAGAAAATCCAGGTGAAGATGGAGTCTAGAGTACCATGCATTAGATCAGATCATGGAAGAGAATTTGACAATGCCAAATTCGATGAATTCTGCAATGAAAATGGCATTACTCACAACTTCTCAGCCCCAAGAACTCCCCAGCAAAATGGAGTTGTGGGAAGGAAGAATAGAACTCTTGAGGAAATGGCAAGAACAATGCTGATCGATAGTGGGATTGCAAAGAACTTCTGGGATGAAGCTTTCAACACTGCCTGCTACTTGGTGAACAGGTGCATGATCAGATCTCTCCTGAATAAAACCCCCTATGAGTTACTGAATGGAAGGAAACCCAAGCTGACTCGCCTAAGAACATTTGGGTGCAAATGTTATGTTCTCAAAAATGGAAAGTATCAGCTTGGAAAATTTGATGCCAAAAGTGATGAAGGAATCTTTTTGGGGTACTCTTCTCAAAGCAAAGCTTACAAGATATACAACAAGCGGACTCAGTGTGTTGAGGGAAGTGTTCATGTAATCTTTGATGAGTCTTATCCCTCCAGTGAGAAAATCAGCAAGGATGATCAAGATGGAGAGCCTCTGCTGGTTCCAGGTGAAGTCATTGACATGAACAACGGGGAGGCAGACATGATGAGTCAAGTAAGGAGCCAAGTGGAGACGATACAACTTCTTCCTCAAGGGAACCAGGTACTACAATTACAACCACGAAGCTGTAGAGAGAGTGGTTGATGCAGTGCAAGGTACTCCACAAGTGGTTGAGAGTAGAATACAAAGGAACCAGTCAGATCTACCCAGCTCCTCTACAAATGAGCCTCAAATGCCCAACTGGAAAAACAAAAGCTCTCATCCTCTTGACAACATAATTACCCCTCTAGATCAGGAGTGCAAACCAGATTAAAAGCCCGAAAGTCACTCGCCTTCTCAGCCTTTCTTTCCCAAATAGAACCAAAAAATATCAAGAAAGCCTTAAAGGATGCAGACTGGATTATAATGATGCAAGATAAGTTGCATTAGTTCGAAAGGAACAATGTATGGTACCTGGTACCTAGACCCTCAGATCGAATCATCATAGGAACCTAGTGGGTATTCAGGAATAAGCTTGATGAAAATGGAAACACTACAAAGAACAAGACTAGGCCAGTGGTTCAAGGTTACAATCAGGAGGAAGGAATTGATTATGATGAGACGTTTGCTCTGGTTACTCGCATGGAAGCTATTAGAATCTTAATCGCCTTTGCCTCACATATGGAATTCACTCAGTTCCAAATGGATGTCAAAAGTGCATTTCTTAATGGATTTCTTAAGGAAGAAGTCTATGTGAAGAACCCTCCAAGGTTTGAATGCCATGAACACCCTGAATATGTGTTTAAACTGGATAAGGCATTGTATGGGTTGAAGCAGGCTCCTCGAGCTTGGTATGAAAGGCTATCAAAATTTCTCTTAGAAAATGTCTTTACGAGAGAACAAATTAACAACACCCTGTTCATGAAGAAACGGGGGAGGAACCTGCTCATCGTTCAGATATATGTTGATGATATCATTTTTGGGGCAACAGCTGATTCACTGGGTGAAGAATTTGCAAAACTCATGGGAAGTGAGTTTGAGATGAGTATGATGGGTGAGTTGAATTTCTGTTTGGATCTTCAAGGGAAGTACTCCACAAAGGGTACATTCATTTGCCAGCAGAAATACATCAAGAAGCTCTTGAAGAGGTTTGATATGGAAGCATCAAAAGTGATAAACATTCCCATTACAACAGCTACTCGACTGGACATGGATGAATTTGGATCTCTTGTAAATCAAACCATGTATAGAGGCATTATTGGGTCTCTTCTCAACCTCACTGCCAGCAGACCTGATATTGTCTTTAGTATGGGACTATGTGCAAAGTTTCAGTCAAATCCCAAGGAATCTCATCTGAAGGCTGCCAAAAGAATTTTGAGATATCTTAAGAGAACACAGGACCTGGTCCTATACTACCCCTCAGGTGACAATTTTAATCTTATTAGGTATGCTGATGCTGACTATGCTGGTTATCCTGTGGACAGGAAAAGTACTTCTGGAATGGCTCACTTTCTAGGATCGTCTTATCTCATGAGGCAAGCAAAACTCAGTGGCTCTTTCAACAGCTGAAGCAGAATATGTAGCTGCAACTTCTTGATATGCTCAGCTCCTATGGATCAAACAACAATTGGAAGATTTTGGTGTATACACTGACTGTGTGCCTCTTCTATGTGATAACACCAGTGCACTCAACATGGCTAAGAATCCAGTTCAACACAAAAGAACCAAGCACATTGATGTGAGACATCATTTTCCTAGGGATAATGTGGAGAAGGGGCTTATTTGTATGAAGTTCTACAGTACAGAAGACCAAATTGCAGATATCTTCACCAAAGCGTTGAGTAGAGAGCATTTTGAAAGAAATAGGATTAAGCTGGGGCTATTGAAGCCTAATTGAGAACCTAATTCTCATCAGTTGGCTATGAAAGTCACCTTCAAGTAATATTAGCTAAAGTGTTTTCCGGCCAAGTCTAACTCACTTATATACCATTGCAGGTAGGCACGCATGATGATTGTAGAAGTTGTAGATGCACTACATGGGCGGTAAAAGAGGATCGAAATTTTCAAAGACAGGTCAAGAACCTGGTTCTTGTACCAAAGGTAAGTAGTCCTGTGCATTTTCTCATACATATCTTAAAAGGTGCAAATATCAAATACCATGTCATCCACCTTTTCAGACTCTACTGTCACGTCTTTTCATTTCAAATCCTTTCCATCTCCCTCTGAAACATTGCAATTCCCCACACACTACCGCCGTTTCAGAACCAGTTTCTCTCTCTTTCTCTCTCCCTCATAGTTATCTTTTCTCATTAAAACCCTTTGTTCTCTTGACCGATCATATTCCTCTCATCAGACCTTCTCCAACAAATTCTCAACTCCATCTCTACAATGGCTGACAATCACTCAAAAATCCCTTCTTCAGTAGAAATTAACCCAGAGAAAACCCTTGAGTCCTCCGTCTTTGATGAACCCACTATCACCATTCCAATCTCAACCACTGAAAACACCTCCAACCCAGATTTCCCTACACCCTCCTGTTCTAATGCGACTATATATGACCTCTCTCTCCCTCCAAATGATGAGGACTCAGAAACCTAAAAAATCGATAATCCTTCATCTCTGTCGACTGAGATTCTCACTGACCAAGGCAAAAGTGGAGAACAGGGTAAAGTTCCAAAGTTTGTAAAGGTTTCAGGGGCTAGGGTTGATAAACCTTTCGCCATTCTTGCTTCAGATTTTGTGGTGTCCATGGAGTCTCCAGAGGAGGAAACCGTCGCAACAATTTTTGTTGTATCTGTAGATGGAGTAGTACATGAGGTAGTTTCTGTTGTACCCAAGTCTCAGAGAAATGAGACACAGGGGTTAGTGGAAGAAAGAGCCATGGTGCTGTTTGAAAGCTATGCACCAGCAGAAACTACTGGGACTTCTCGTGAAGGACCTGGCCCCTCTCCGGAGGCAACAGGTCAAGGATCCCCCTCCCAGGTCAGTTCTGCTCCTGCACCTTCTCCACACTTTGCTGTTGAGACCTTGAAAATTCTGGTTCCTGAGATGAGGTCGAGTGATGAGGAAGACCAAGACAACATTTCTCTTGATACATTTATTGCCAAGCGAAGGACAGTAATCACTCCTGAGTCTTTTACTAAGCGACATACTACTAGGTTGCAAGCAAAAGAGGCTTATGAGTCTGCCCTCCAAAAGAGCAAGAGGAGCAGTAAGAAGGAAAAAAAAAGGTTGGTGAAAAATGGAGAAGTAGTATGTGATAAGGATGTCCCTATGGTGGAAGTTGATGAGGAAGCAATAGAGGAACCCAGTTCCTTGGTTAAAAGGTCCTAGAAGAAGAAGCAATCTGCTTCAGTGGAAGATGTTACAACCCCCAGTTTAAAGGTAAAAGCTGTTGGGAAAAGTGGAAAATTGAAAGACGTTATTAGTGAACCATCATTTGCGGATGAGGATGTTTTGGAAAAGTCTGGTGGAAAAGGAAAATCAAGTGTTTTGAAGTCTGGCAAGAAAAAGTTGGAACCTGTGAAGGAACCTGATTCCGCAAAGAGAGTGAAAAGTGAAACTATATCTGCTTAGAACGATTGAGGCACCAGAAGGTCTTGTAGGGTCGCTCCTTTGACCCAGCAATTTCAGAAATGGCTAGCATGAGACAAATAATTGAGATGGTTGAGGTTCAAAAGTGGGGGCGTTTGTTCCAGATAGATGCGCCAAAAGTGTATCAGGATGAGGTTCAAAGCTTCTATGCAGACCTCTTTGTTGTTGATACCGACCATATTTGTGCCTTAGATAATGGGGTGGATATCGTGTTTGATATGGCTCTGCTAGGGGATATTCTTAAAGTCCCTATTGTTGGTGTATCTTCTGTAAAGGATGTGTGGGGGTCAAACTTCAGAAATACGATTGTAAAGGAAGGTGCAAACCAGCAGGGGGAATGGGTTCACAAGAAAGCCTTGTTGCCTGTTTATCAGTTATTGTTCGAGCTGGTAAACAAGGTTCTTCTACCCCGTGCTAAGAGGAGGTCAATGGCTTCAAAATCGGATTTGTATCTAATGGAGGCACTCGATGGATTTTCAGCTGTGAATCTGCCTGCTATCATGATTGAGCACATGCAGAAGGTAGCAACTTTCAAGGATGGAAATCATGGTCTTCCCTACAGGTTTCTTCTTACACACGTGTTTAAGTTCTCGAAAGTGCCACTGGGACAGTGCAAAGTAGGGACCAAAAAGCATACCTTCTCTCATAAAACTTTGGAAGAATGTGAGTGCATCGAAAAGAATGGGGGGTAGGCGGTACATCGACAATCTCTCAGCTTATCAATGCTCAAAACAGCGCAACTAAGGAGATTCGAAGGTTGAAGGCGAGGAACGCTATCCTGGAAGGTCAGCAGGCCCAAGGGGCTCCAGAGTCAAATGAGAAGATAATTCGTTTGACAAAAGAAAATGTTGATCTCAGGGAACAAGTGGAGAACCTGAAAGATAAACTGCTCACCGAGCAAACGTCGGTGAATGCCCGAATAGATCTAGTTCTCCAAACCCTTGCTGCAACTTCCAAGCCCTCTACTCCTAGTGCCCCCTAGGCAACCCCTTTCAGTGACCGGTTTCTGGATTTTATGTTCTTTTTTTGATGACATGGCAATTGTTTTTTTTATGTGGATGGGATGCACCTGTACTGCTCCCGATGACAACAGTCCAATTTACGCCTTTGCTGCATAGCAAAGGCATATGTTTTCTATATATAAAAACTATCCTCTTTTGCTATCTAATGCTTGTGTTCTCTGCTTCTCTTTTCTATCATGTGGTGTGCACATATGTGGCATGAATTAGCTAGGCTAGACTTCTTTATGCTGATCGTCTGCTTGTGTATTTTTAATGATGCCAAAAGGGGGAGTATAATTGAAACAGGGATCTGATTAAGGGGGAAGCATAAAGTTAGGGCTAACTTGTGAAGTTCCTATTGTTTCATCTGGTTATTCTGTTACTAAAATATGTTATCAATGTGTAAGTTTGTCATCATCGAAAAGGGGTAATTGATGGGTTTCAATGTCTTAACTTATGTTTGATGATCTAACAAACTTAATGTACAAAGAACCAGATAAGGAACCTGACATACTTGTTACACATTGATAATCAAAGGACTCCATCTAATGTGAACTACTGCAACTTAAGAAGATAGAGAACCAACACATGACCTGATCCCTTGTATTTCCCTAACAATAGTACGGAAGTCAACTGTGTACAGTTGGAAAGTGACTGCCACAGAAACAGTGCAGCACAGTTCTGCAGTCACTTGTCCCTTTGACCAACCAAGTGCTTACATCATTCAAGTGATGTCATCCAAGTTGTATTTACAAGAGCATTACAACAAAACATCATTTTGAACACTTGAGAATTTACTTCGAGCATTCAAGCCATCTGATATTCGAGTATTCAATTCTCAAGTGCATCAAGAACAAAGTTTAACACTGCNATCATCCTTTAGGAATTTTATCTGCCCATCTCTTTTGTACAACTGATCTTTCATTTTTCCTACATTTTCTTCTAAAGTGAGTTGTGTGTGATCAGCTTTCTGTTTACCTGTCCTAATTTCAATTTTAGATTTTCATATCTAAGCTCTAGGACAGTGGTGTCAAGTTCATGAACTTGGTTCTTCAACAAGATATTTTCACTTTCACTTTCACTAGCCCTAAGTTCCAGATTTTCGCACTTAGCTTTCAAGATCACACATTCCGTAGACAGTTATTCCTTTTCATTGTTTACATTCTCAGATTCATCAATGAAATCTATAAGTAACTCAGATAGCCTTTCTTTAGACAAAAATTTAATCTTGTCTTTGAGATGAATTACACTTAGCTCAGATTTCTCATCAGAATCTCCAATGGTCATCATCTGAGCTTTCATTTGAGCTTTCTCCCCAAGCAGCAACCATAGCCTTTGTTGATCCTTTGTTCTTCTTCAGTTGAACCTGTTCCTTCTTCCTATTTCTTCGTCCAGCTCTTTCCTTCTTCGATTCAATTTCCCATTAAGGGTAGTTTTTGATGTGGTGATCAGTCTTTCCACACTTGTAGCACCCCTCATTGGTTTGCTTTTCAAGAACCCTTGGTTTTCTGTAGCTTCCACTTCTTAAAGGACCCTTTCCTCTCTAGGTACTTCTGGAAGTCCTTTGTGATCATGGCCATTTCATCATCTTCTAGTTCAGAACCTTCAGCGATTCTGAGCGTCAGGATATTTTCCTTCTTAGGTACATCCATCTTCATAGTTTGCCTTCTAAGTTCATAAGCAGTGAGATTTCCAATTAGCTCATCCAACTTAAGAGTGGCAGTGTGCTTTGATTCCTGAATGGCATTGATTTTGCTCTCCCAAGTGACTGGCAGAACCCTTGTCAAAATCTTCTCAACTCTTTCTACTATTTCATGGTGAAATTCTCATATTGAGAATATAGCAGTGTTCCTCTGGACCTCTTCACTTGAGGTGTTCCTTCATGAGCCACTTGCAAAGTGTCCCAAATTTCCTTAGCAGTGGTACAACTTTGAATTCTACTGTACTCGTCTGGACCATGTCCACACACAAGCCATTTCTTGGCCTTTGTATTCTTCTCCCATTCCCTTAAGTCCTCAGCAGTGCAGTCAGCTCTTGTTTTTGGCACATATACTCCTTCAGCATTTTTTCTTCATGGTAGCCAGGGGACCATTAGTGAAAATATCCTATATCTCATAGTCCTCTCCAGAGATAGTCATCTCCTATGATGTGGTCTCTCATTCTATTTTTCCACTAGGAGTAGTACTGGCCATTGAAGAGTGGCGGCCTGATTTATGCCTGAGCTTCCTTTGTCAATCTTCAAAACAAACCTTCACCTGGGCCAACAAGCTTTCTAATAAGAGGGAAGTAATCGATCACTCGAGGATGAACTTCTAAGGTGAGAACTTTATCGGACTGATTTTGCTCGTCGCTCGTGATTTCAAGATGAGGGTGCGGTTTATTATGGCCACAAAATTGCATTTTGATTTCTGAAAGTCAAGGTTGTATACGCTGCATGAAAGGAATTAAGGAAGAATATTAAAATTTCGGGCTTTCTACGTCAAGATACAAGCTATCTAGTGAGCACGCACAAATCTGGAGACGTAATATAGCAGGATCTCAACTCTGAGTTTCATAATATTACCTGGATAAATCTATTAGTTTTCTGGTCATGATTTTCAGGTAAGTCGACTCTCCACGAGTCTACTTTCCAGTGCTGCAAACCGTTTGTGATTTTAGTATCGCTTCAAAAAGTTATTAAGTTTCTCGTGACGACGCGCGAATCTGAAACCATCAGCAAATTCGAATTAAGAACCTGATTTTGAAGAGATTACCTGAAAAAATCCAAGATCTATGTGATCGTGATTTTCGAATATGTCAAGGTTCCACGAGTCTGCATTCCAGCTCCACAAACTGTTTAAGATTCAGGTGCTCCTACAACAAGTTATGAATTTTCTCCTGCAGGGGCTCCAACGCAAAAACAATAAGGGAGAAACAACTTTAGTTGCAAGCTTTGCTTAATCTGAGCATAATAAATTATATGATCAACTCGAAAACGCAAAGAAAGCAAGGGTAAGTTCAAAGCGCCTCAACAGAAGTTGGAACGATAGAAGACGTCTATTCTGTTGAGCGCCATGATTAGAGGCAAACTAGACCAAAACAAGTGCACAGGGACTTACAAGAAGGAATGAAAGACTCGAAGAGTTGGTGTGAAAATAATGCATCAGAATCGATCCTTATATAGACTACCAAGGGTAGTGTCTGAGTCGATCCCAACATGGTTTCATTGAGCTCTCACTCTTAGAGAAGGATTCAAATGTTGGAATTGAGAAGCTTTAATCCCAAAATTTCTAGGCAGAAGTAAAGTCCTAGAAGTAGACTAACGCATCTCTCGTTCTCCAATTACAAATGGAACAAGATTGTCCTTAGTATAGAGCCTAGAACTTCTGGGAGAGGACTACTTGGAAGTGAAAGAACGCATTTTTTTGTTATATGAACTAACCGTTGGATAAAATATCGGCCCAATTTTAAAGTTATTGGGCTGGAATATCGCAAGGTGAATTCAAAATGCCAAATCAATTCGATCCAAATACTATATGCTGCAAATTCACAAGGTTGTATTTCCAAAATAGGAACGGGCTTACAAGGAGTCAAGTTTGAGGTTCAGACAAAATAAAAGTTTGTGAATATTAGTACTTCAAGCCTCGCCGTTAAAGTTTGATAACTCTACAAACCGACAAAACTTGAAGTAGGGAGAATTCGTAGACGATTGAATTTTATTTGATTTTAAGTCCATTAAATTACTTTGACCACATGTTAAATTCGAAGACGTGTTAGCCCAAACAATGATTACGGGCTAAAATAATTGAATTTATTATTTAAAGTCGATATACGTATATGGATTTACTTAAGAGCCTGAGTTAATTGGGCTAGTTCGTATTGTCAGACTTCAAATGATAAGCCCAAAATCCATGCCATGTGTCAAATGACATGGCGCGCCAAGTCAAATAAAGGACCACTAAAATCATGCCACGCACATAAGTGACGTAGAAAGCCAAGTCAAATGTAAGGACCAATCAAATGTTGTCAAATATTCAAATGACATGGTTCAACCAATTATGTGCAAGCTTATCACATAACTTTAGTGATAGGTTTGATGACTTAAGTTGGCCAATCAAATTGGAGGAAAAAGATATGTGCTTATCACAAGTAACTATAAATAGGGGTCTCCTTAAGGCCAGCTCTCCTCTACAATGGTGATTCCCAAGTCTTCCGCATAGCAAGAAGTAGTCGTCTCCAAGGGGTGAGCCGCAAGTTTCCATCCTCCATATTTGTGATCAAAGCCTAGCTCCGCATTTGTGGTCAAATCCCAACAACAAGTGGTCCATCAATTCAAGAACAAACGAAGCTCTCGAATTGATGGTGGTGAGGAGAAGAATCAGAGGATTACATATTTTAAACCTAAGATTGTTCAAAGATTGTAACCCGCGTGAATTACTGGAATACAAATACTTTTATTTGTTGCTATATTTCTTTTCTTGATTTTATTTTCAGGAATGAAATTTTAGCTGTTACAAATTTTGGCACGCCCAGTGGGACTATCTTTGCCTCTCATCTCTTCTCTCCAACAATCAAAATCCAAGAACACTAAGATGGCTCCTAAGAAGGTCAACTCAAAGTTCGCTTCCACAAAAGCCACCGAATCTAAATTTTCTGCTGCTGTGGAAAACATCCTAGATGTCACTAAGGGAAGCGTGGGACCAATTACAAGGAACCACGCCAAATTGTTGGGACAACGAACATCTCAAACGTAGTCTGAATCTTCTGTTGTCTTCGGTTCATCATCTTCAAAAGGCGTGAGATCTTCTGCAAGCACACCTACAGAAGGAAATAACATCGTCGAAAGGATCGAGAAGATTCTTGCCCAACTTAGCTTGTCTACACCCAAGAAGTCCCCTGGGCAAATTGATGATGACACCTTGAGTACTGAATCTACTCCACATAACATGTCCAAATTTATGTTCACGAGAATCCATGTTATTCTCCATCGTTTACTATGGCCATGCATGCAATGATTACCAATGCTTCGTCCCTAGAGGACCAACTCGCAAACTTGACAAAAGCGATCGAAGTCTTTACCAAATGTATGCAGGGTCAAGAAGCTCGAATTGACAAGTTAACAGATAGGGTGGACGGCCTAATGGAAGGAGATTCCAGTCATGCACCTAGAAAGCGTCTAGAAGCACAAGAGAGAATTGATTTTCCCGCAATACAAGTGGCGTCATCTAAGGAAATCACAGTCTCTTCCGAAGGGATGATCCCGATTGATCAATTGAAGGAGTTCATCATGGGGACTCTCAAAGATAAGTACGAGGTGGCTGCCAAATCCTCTCTCAGATATGCAAAACCATACATCGCAAGGATTGATATCTTGAAGATGCCTGCTGGTTATCAACCCCCAAACTTTCAGAAGTTTGACGGAAAAGGAAATCCAAAGCAACATGTGGCGCACTTCGTCGAAACATGCAACAATGCTGGAACATATGGTGATTACCTCGTCAAACAGTTTGTTCTTTCCCTTAAAGGGAATGCTTTTGATTGGTACACAGACCTTGAGTCTGGTTCCATTGATAGTTGGGAACAATTGGAGCAAAAGTTTCTCAATCGCTTATATAGCACAAGATGTACCGTAAGTATGGTAGAACTTACAAACACGCTCCAACAAAAGGGAGAGCCAGTTATTGACTTCATTAATCGATGGACACATGCAAGTCTCAACTGTAAAGATAGGCTTAGTGAAGCCTCCGGAATTGAGGTGTGCATTCAAGGTATGCATTGGGATCTTCACTAGATCTTGCAAGGCATAAAGCCTAAGACTTTCGAAGAACTGGCCACTCGGGCTCATGATATGGAGTTAAGCATGGCTGCAGTTGGGAATGAAGAGCCACATGTCCAGGAACCTCGCATAGGCAGAGACAAGCAAGTAGTCAAGAAAGTGGGGAAATTTTTGCCCAAGGCTGATAGCAAAAGAACTATGAATGTCAATGCTTCGCCTATGAAGTTTACTACTAAGGTAAGCAAGAAGCAGAGTGTGAAGACGACTTCTCTGGAGGGTAAGGCAAACCGAAAACTTACTCTGAAGGAAATGCAAGAGAAAGAGTACCCATTCCTTGATTCTGATATTCCCGCAATCTTTGATGAACTCCTTGCACTAAAACTTTTGGAGTTGCCAGAGATGAAGTGACCAAATGAAACAGGGAGAAACAATGAGCCAAGTTATTGCAAGTACCATCATTTTGTCGGCCACCCCATTGAGAAGTGCTTTGTCTTCAAGGATAAAGTTATGGAGCTAGCCCGCGAAGGAAATATCACTCTTGAAGATGAGAAAGCAAATAAAAACCAAGTTTGTGTCACTTTTGGCTCACTCGATACGTGCATTACCTGCAATGTTGTTGAGGGACATGAAGGAAGAGACATACCAAATGCCATTCTGCCAAGAATGATCAGGTTTGGGTACTTTGAACCTGTCGATGTGAATGAATTACCATCTCATTCAACGTCAAGCGATTTGGTGCTAGTAGATGAAGGATCCACAAACGGGGATGAAGACCAAGTAGATCAACTTGATGACAAGGGTTGGACTCTCGTGACTCGCCGTAAACACCGTAAAGCAAGTTCACAAATGGAGTCGTCCAAACCACAAACTAGGGAAAAATGGTGAGGAAATCCAAAATGAAGGATCCAATTAAGCGCTCAAAGAAGGAATGAATAAAGGGTCACCACCACCAGAATGCACGTCAAGCTGTGACGCTGGAAGAATTTTTACCAAGCTGGTTTCGTACCAAGTTGGTTCAAAACAACGTCAAAGCTTTGTGTTGTAACATTGATGAGAAGAAGCAAAAAATGCAACCTTATCATGTCGGTCTCCGCCAGAGGACCCTCCAAAGACCTCTCATGAAGTCGTAGATGCTTGCATGGCTAAAATTACTTTCACCGATGACGATCTTCTACTTGGTGAAACACTTCATAATCGTCCTTTATTCATGGTAGGATATGTGCTTGAGAAGAGGATAAACAAAATCTTGGTAGATGATGGATCTGGAGTGAATATTCTTCCTATACGCACAATGAAGGAATTGGGAATTTCAACTGAAGAACTTTCTGAAAGCCACTTGATGATTCAAGGATTTAATCAAGGGGGAAAAGGCCATAGGTTATATAAAATTAGAGAACACCATCGGAGATATGCATTCAAGTGCATGGATGAATGTGATTGACTCAAAAGCTTCATACAACATGTTGCTTGGTAGGCCGCGGATACATGAGAACAAAATTGTCCCATCCACCTACTATCAATGTTTGAAGTATCATAAAGGGGGAGTCAAAAAATATAGTTACCGACGACAAGCCATTCACTGAAGTTGAGTCATACTTTGCTGATGCAAAGTTCTACTTAAAGAGTTACGTCCTGACTGAAGTCAAAGTTGGCAACGTCTCGAAGGGAAAAAGTGATGACATTGCAATGATAAAGAATGCTGAGACCAATACCAAAAGAGCCGAAGTGGGAGCTGCGAAGGTTCGGGCTAAGGAATATCAAGTGATCTCCAAAACAAATAAGGTGCCTCAATTGGATACCGCATCTTCAAGTAAAAGGGTAGCACCTACTCCTCACAATGTTCCCAGGGTTAAGAAAGTCGAAGAACAAACTCCTAAGTTGCAAGGAAACGCATTAGGAGGAATGACTCTTCCTATCAGACGGATTGACACGGTAAAGGTACCCTCAAAATTACTTGGAAAGCTTGTGGCCCATAGTCTGACACAAAATGATGCACTCCTGGAGAAGCGTACAGACGAGGGTTTCGATCCAAAAGCTTACAAACTACTTGTAAAAGCAGGGTACAATCCTAATGAACTATCACAATTAGGGAAACTTCCCTCAGAACCTGTTACAAGGCAATCACGTGAAGGCCTAGGATACAAACAACCTTCGCTAGTCCGCATCTCCATAAGAAGGATAAGCAACAACTACATCACTATGGAAGACGAATCTGTTGCTTCTAATGGAAGACCTTCTGTCTTTGATCGTCTAGGAAAATCAACTGTGAGAACTTCTGTATCTGAGAGATTAGGGCCGTTGAAGAAGAAAAGCAAGTTGCACAGAAACCATAAAAGGATGAAAGCATCTTCTATGTCTAAATCTCAAAGACTCTCCAATGATTGTCAGAGTTTGATCCCTTCCAGAATGAGGCGACAAACAAACCTTGTGGTTTCGTACGGAGAGGTACTACAAGTAAAGTCGCACGTCGTGGTATACACCAAAGAACGTGATGAAGACGAAGAGAGTGTTGGATCTTCATATCATGTTAGTGCACAAAATGAGCGTTATACTTCATCTCCAAAAAATATTGATGAAGAATTGAAGGATATTTCCTGGTGCTATTCACATATTGGTGACCCTCAAAAGGATGAAGACGCTGAAGATGCCCCGCCCGAACTTGAGGAAGGGATTAAAACGACGGTCGATGCAGTGAAAGAGGTCAACCTTGGCACTGAAGATGATCCAAGGTCCACTTATGTAAGTGCTTTGCTCGCAGTTGATGAAGAAGTTGCTTACATTGACATACTTAAGGAGTTTAAGGATGTCTTTGCCTGGAGTTACAAAGAGATGTCTGGCTTAGACCGTAAAGTGGCAGTCCATCATCTTGCGGTCATGAAAGGTGCACGTCCCATCAAGCAAGCTCAATGATGCTTTAGGCCAGAGTTAGTTCCCTTAATCGAAACTGAAGTTAATAAGATTATTGAAGTTGGCTTCATTTGTGAAGTTAAGTACCCCATATGGAATTCTAGTATTGTCCCTGTGAGAAAGAAGAACGGACAATTCAAGTTTGTCGACTTTAGGGATCTCAATAATGCATGTCCTAAGGATGAATTTTCGCTGCCTATTCCCGAGCTTATGATCGACGCTGCCACTAGATACGAGGCAATGTCTTTTATGGATGGTTCGCTTGGCTATAATCAGATTCGCATGTCACCTAAGGATGAAGAGCTTACCGCGTTTCGTACTCCTAAAGGTATTTATTGTTATAAGGTAATGCCTTTCGTCTTGAAGAATGCTGGCGCCACCTACCAAAGAACTATGCAAAATATCTTCGATAGCATGCTTCACAAAAATGTTGAATGTTATGTTGATGACTTGGTGGTAAAATCAAGAAAGAGGGAAGACCACCTGCAAGACTTGAGAATGGTGTTTGATCTACTACGGATGTATCAACTCAGAATGAAACCTTTGAAATGTGCATTTGGAGTTACTTCTGGAAAATTCCTTGGCTTCGTTTTTCGATATCGAGGGATAGAGATTGATCAAGCCAAAGTAGATACAATCCTGAAAATGCCCGAGATAAGAAATATCTATGAATTGAAAAGTCTGCAAGGGAAGTTGGCATATCTTAGGAGATTCATCTCAAATTTAGCAGGGAAGTGTCAACCATTCAGTCGTCTCATGAAGAAGGGTGTCCCTTTTGAGTGGGACCATGCTTGTAGTAACGCCTTCGACAACATTAAATCTTACTTGAAGAGACCTCCAGTTCTAGCGGCTCCCATTCCTGGGAAGCCATTGATATTATATATAGCGGCACATGAAAGATCGGTTGGAGCGCTCTTAGCCCAAGAGAATAGTAAAGGGAAAGAAAATTCTCTTTACTACTTGAGTAGAATGATGAAGCCAAACGAGCTAAAGTATTCACCGATCGAGAAGCTATGTTTGGCCCTAGTCTTCTCAATTCAGAAGTTGAAACACTACTTTCAAGCTCATGTTGTCCGTCTCATTTCCCAAGAAAACCCCATCAAGTTTGTGATGTCAAAACATGTCCTTAGTGACCGACTAGCAAGGTGGTACCTCCAATTTCAACAATTTGAGATTGTGTACGTGCCTCAGAAAGCCATGAAAGGGCAAGCATTGGCAGACTTCTTAGCTGATCATCCGACGGATGATTGGGGGCTAACTAACGAGCTACCTGATGAGGATGCAATGGTCGTCGAAGTTGAACCACCTTGGAAGATGTATTTCGATGGCGCCTCACATTGCGAGGGAGCTGGTGCGGGTGTAGTGTTCATCACTTCCCAAGAAGAGGTCTTGCCATATTCTTTTACTTTAACCCAATGTTGCTCCCATAATGTGGCAGAATATCAAGCACTCATACTAGGGCTTGAAATGGCCGTTGATATGAAACAACTCCAATTACATTTTTTGAAGACTCCGAGTTGGTGATCAATCAATTGCTTGGTAGCTACAAGGTCAAAAGGCCAGAATTGCGTCCCTATCATGACTATGCACAGAAATTGATTGGATGGCTTGGCAACGTCACTCTTCAGCATGTGCCAAGGAAGGAAAATAAGAAAGTTGGCGCCCTAGCTACTCTGGCTTCAATATTGACTCTGCCCGACCAAATGCAAATCATTATCTGCCAAAAATGGATAGTACCACCAGATGGGGATGAGGATGAAAAAAGCAAGCTTGAGCGTCTTGTAGCCGTTTTTGAAGCTGAGAAGGTTGATTGGCGACAAGTCATGATCGACTACTTATGCTATGGGATACTTCCACAAGATCCAAGGAGAAAGACTGAAATCCGTCGTCGTGCCCCTCGCTTCCTTTACTACAAAGATACTTTGTATCGAAGATCATTCGAGGGAGTTTTCTTGCGTTGTTTAGGGGAAGATGAAGCGACTCAAGCAGTGCAAGAAGCACATTCTGAAGTTTGTGGATCACATCAATCGGGGCCGAAGCTGCATTTTCACATAAAAAAGAATGGGGTATTATTGGCCAACGATGGTCAAAGATTGCTTGGACTATGCCCGAAGATGCAAAGCATGCCAACTTCATTCAAATTTTATACACCAGCCTCCTGAAGTGTTACATCCAACTGTAGCATCTTGGCCATTTGATGCTTGGGATTAGACGTCGTTGGACCGCTACCGAAATCTTCTGGTGGCCACTTGTTATCTTAGTTGCAACTGATTACTTCTTGAAATGGGCGGAGGATGTCGCCCTCAAAGAAGTGAAGAAGGAGAATGTTGCAAACTTCATTCGAGTGAATATCATCTATCATTTCGGCATTCCTAGTTATATCATAACAGATAATGGCAAGTCGTTCAATAACAAATTGATAACCAAGATATGCGACCTTTTTGGGTTCAAGCAACGTAATTCATCAATGTATTATGCTGCTACAAATGGACTGGTCGAAGCATTTAACAAGACACTATGCAACTTGTTAAAGAAGGTCGTCTCCAAATCTAAAAGAGATTGGCATGACAAAATTGAAGAAGCTTTGTGGGCATATCGGACGACTCATCGCACACCAACACAAGCTACTCCTTATTCTCTTGTTTATGGAGTCGAAGCAGTTCTTCCTCTTGAGCGTCAAATACCATCCTTACAACTCACTATCCAACAAGGGCTTACTGAAGGAAAGCGCTCGTTTACGTCTTGAAGAACTAGAGGCCCTTGATGAGAAAAGGTTAGAAGCTCAACAAAGTCTCGAATGCTATCAAGCTCATCTTTCTAGTGCTTTCAATAAAAGGGTTCTCCTAAGGTCTTTTCAAGTAGGTGATCAAGTCCTTGGAGTAAGAAGACCCATTATCATTTCTCATAAGTCCAAAATCAAGTTCACCTCGAATAGGGATGGCCATATATGGTACAAGAAGCCTATTCTAGCGGTGCTTACAAGCTTGTAGATGCGGATGGTTTGTGGATAGGTCGCAGCAATGGAAGATTCTTGAAGAATTATTATCCCTAAGGAAAATGTGATCCTCGACATACGAGCCTAAACTGCAAGTCATGAAGCTCCTTAATGCAAGAGCCTAAACTTCATGTTGCTACACTCATGGCCCGCATGAGTCTAAACTGTGTACGGCCCAACAACAAAAAAACAAAGTCCGTTAGGTTGAAAACCTCGCGACAGGCAGCCTACGCAAAAAATTAGGACATAAAAAATATCAAAAAAAAATAAAAGAACTCATCCCTTTGAACTACATGATGACTTGATCCTCTTTACCGAGGTACGTAGGCAGCTTAGAGTCTCATTCTAATTTCAGTCGCATTAGTCAAAAAAATTATTGACTTTGAACTACGTGATGACTTGATCCTCTTCACCGAGGTATATAGGCAGCTTAGAGTCACATTCAGAGTTCAGTCGCATCAGTCAAAAAAAATATTGACTTTGAACTACGTTACGACATGATCCTCTTCACTGAGGTACGTAGGCAGCTTAGAGTCTTATTCTAAGATCAGTCGCGTGAGTTTAAAAAAAAGAAGAGATTGGTGTGACACGAAGTCATCATCAACCAAATTCTTGAACAATTTGTTAAAGTCAATCAAGGATGAGCTCGATCTTCATCTTCGGAATGACCATACCTTCCGAAGGTAAGATGCCGAAGGACCAGACATCTTGCAATTCGGATTCACCATACACAAGATATGATCTCTTTCGCAAAAACAAAAAAACAAAAAAAAACTAAACGTAGGAGTCTGAAAGTTTACTGCGGTTAGGCAGACTTCAAGAATTTTCTGTTGACAGCCCAAAATGAGTTTTGCTATGAAATATGTATGCGTTGTAGCTCTCTGAGTATACTTTCTAACGTAGCAAACGGAATGCAATTCCGATACTCCTAGCTCAAGATACATCATTTTTCGCTGAAAGTACGCGAATCTGAAAGTTTACTGCAGTTAGGCCAAGTTCAAGTATTTTCTGTTGACAGCTCGAAAGGAGTTTTGCTAGGAAATCCGTATGAGTTGTAAGTCTCTGAGTGTACTTTCTAACGAAGCAAACAGATTTCAATTCCGATACTCCTAGCGCACGATACGGTTTTTTTTTCCGAAAGTACGTGAATCTGAAAGTTTACTGCGGTTAGGCCAACTTCAAAATATTTCTTTTGACAGCCCAAAAGGAGTTTTGCTATGAAATTCATATGCGTTGTAGGTCTCTGAGTTTTCTTTCTAACGGCATAGACGGATCACAATTCTAACACTCCTAGCTCGGGATATGATTTTCTACGCTGAAACTATGCAAACCTGTAAAGTTACTGCAGTTAGAACAAATTCAAGAAACTACTGCAACTAATCCAGAAGGAATTTTGATCTGAAATTTTGACGCGAGGCTGCGATATAAGTCTGGTCTCAGATGCATAAAATAATTTTCAGGCTGCACTCGCCTACACCAAGATATGGTTGGTTCAACAAGAGTGGCCAAAGCTGCAAAAGGAACAAGTCATGACTAGAGGCCAACTTCAAAAATTAATTATGGTCGGTCCAGAAGGATATTCAATCTAAAACTTTTGCATGTTGCCGCACTCGATACCTGGTTTCTAGGGGATTAAGGGCCTCGTGATTTGAGAGATTCTAACTTAAGATATGGATTTTTGTTCCCACTAGAGCGTGCAAAGCTGTAAACATATGTATCTGACTTTGAGATCAACTTCAGGAATTAACTCGGACCAATACGGAAGGAATTTCAAGATGAAATTCGGATATGTCTGTATTGGGAAAAATTAAATTAATATATCGAATTAATTATGTGGTGACATATTATGACACATGGATTGGTAAATGAATGTCAGTTGGCGAAGAATAGATTAAGAGGCACGAACTTTAGCAGGCACGGCAAAAATCCAAGAAAGCCAAAAGGGATAGGTGCTCGAACCTCTTGATATTCTGAAGAGGCATCAGAAGAGTGAACCTAAATAGCAAAAGGGGTATAGATACATATTATTGAAAATTAATAGGCATTAATTACAGAAAATGTTACAGAATCTGTATTAAATCAGTTACGATTGCCAATTATAACGTTACATTAAATGCCATTAACTGTCCATAAAGACTCAATTATGAAAAGAGAAAAATGTATTACTTAGAAATAGCTATAAAAGGTAAGGAATGAACATCTGTAAGGGCACGAAATACTATTGGAATACACTGATTTATTTTGCTTTCTATTCAGCTATTATTTATATCAATGATTCATATTTCTAATTGATTATCAGTAACCCGAGTTCTTCTAAAATAAGCTTTGACCGAAATCCCGGTTTTTTGTTAAACAAATTGGTTCCGTTACCGGGAATCTGATAATTTATTCCTTCCTAAATTAATCTTTTTGTCAAATCAGTCATGTCAAATGTCAATGACAACAATCAAAGAGACCGTCAACTCCAGGAGAATCAGCAAGGTGATGGAACCCCGGTCCCTTCCCCATAAAATTCTCCTCGACAATCTCGAGAAGGAACTCCTGATGGATCTCAATCAAATGCAAATGATCAATTGGAAAATGATGAGGCTATCAACGAAGCTTTGCAAAAGTTAATCGCTCAACAGGTCAGCAAAGCTCTTGAGGCTTTCGCTAACCAGCTACCAGTTGTGCCACCAACATCAACTCCAAACAACAACACCTTAGAAAATCCTCGCTCAGGACTCGTTAACTCAGGCAGTGGGGGAACCCCTAGCGAATCTCTTGACGGAGGGTCAGGTAACCCAATTAATTCTGATTTATAAAATTTAGTACTAACTTTGCAGAGACAGCTCAAGGAACAAAGCGATCGCATAGAGCAAATACCTGAAGTACCGCCTATAATCAAGGGGATAGATATAGATAAATACTCACAACAACCTTGGAAGCCAAGTGCTGCTCCTTTACCAATTCCGAAGAAATTTAAGATGCCCGATATCCCAAAATATGATGGTACCACTGATCCACGAGATCACGTAACTGCTTTCACAACCGCTGTAAAAGGCAACGACTGGACCAAGCAGGAAATTGAATCAGATTTGGTCAAAAATTCGGAGAAACACTCACTAAGGGAACATTAACATGGTACTCTCTTTTACCTGAAAATTCTATAGATTTTTTTGCTGAACTTGCAGATTCATTCACCAAAGCACACTCGGGAGCTCAAAAAGTTGAGAAAAGAATGGAGGACATTTTTAAAATAAAGCAAGGAGATACGGATCTGCTCAGGGAATTCGTAGACAGGTTACAGCGTGAAAGGATGATGTTGCTACGTGTACCAGATAACTGGGCAGCGATGACATTTGCCAGCAATCTAAACGAAAAAAGTTCAGAAGCCATGAGGAGACTCAAGGAAAGCCTACGAGAATTTTCGGCTACAACTTGGAATGATGTTTATAACAGATACAGCACGAAGCTGCGGATAGAAGAGGATACCATCATTCAATCTCAAAGGGATGAAAAGATAAGTTCAAGGCGAGCTGAAAATGAAAAAAGGTCCGGTAAAAACAGGTACGAACCGTACATGGGACCAACAGGAAGAGACTCACGATCAAAACAGGATAACCTCAGGTACGATCATAGATCAAGAGATAGGGAGTCGGGTTCATCATCAAGGTTCGGGAAGGAACGAAACGTACGAGAGACGCGTGGTGATGACAGAAGCTCTAAGGCAAAGATCGGCGGTTACAATTTTAATGTAAGCACGTCCGAATTGGTGGCTGCTTTGAGGAGCATGGGCGACAAGGTACGCTAGCCAAAAGAAATGAGATCAAATCCAAACAGGTGAAATCCTGAGTATTGGTGCGAGTTTCACCATGATCACGGTCACAAAACGGTGGATTGTAGATTGCTGCAAGGTGAAGTTGAACATTTATTGAAGCAAGGGTATCTAACTGAATTATTTAGTGAAAAAGGAAAGCAGGCATATATGAAAAACAGACAGGAGCCCCCAAAACCCCCTTCACCAAAAAGGACTGTCAATGTCATAAGTGGGGGAAAAGAAATCAATGGCGTAACAGCGGCCAAGAAAGTTTCAAAAATTACAGTCACATATGGAAAGCGAGTTCGACGTGTTTTGGAAGAATAAAGTATTACAATTGATGATGCAGATGCAGATGGTGTCACACCTCCTTTTTACACACCCGAAGGTAGTACAAGGGAGTTTTTCCAATTTAAGTGACACTATTCGAAATGGGATTATTTGATTTAATTTTCAGAGTCGCCACTTCGAATAGTTTATTTTGGTGTCCCAAGTCACCGGTTTATTTTCAAATCCCAAATCAAGGAAATTCGACTTTCCTTTTTGAAGTCTGCGAACCAGAAATTCTAAGTAAGGAATTCTATTAACCCGGGAGAAGGTGTTAGGCATTCCCGGATTCCGTGGTTCTAGCATGGTCGCTTAAACTATTATAATTGGCCTATTATCTGATTTTAATACATGTTTTAACCTATGGTATATTTTTAACTTATTAGCCGCTTTTAATTAATTTTAGGAAGATTCAACGTTATCTAAAACACATCTTGAACCACGCCACATGAAATGCACCCGCGGTCCACGATACATTTTATTTAATGTTGTTGAGAATTGGAGTTGGGTCACATGAAATGCACACCCGAATTTAAGAAATTAATTTTAAAATAGCGCGCCTAAAGCAACTACGCACTTTCAAGTTAATAACAAGGTTTGCAAGGGCCATGAAAAATTCAACTAATGGCACACCTCGATTTCTAAAGAGTTAAAATTAATTAATTGAGGGCCATGGATTATTTAATGAAAATGGCACACCTCAAATTTTCTATAAAGGCTAATTAGTTTTGTGAGGGCCATGGGCTTATGGAAATTATTGTAGAAAGAGGGTAGTGTTTAGTTTACATGACAAGGCCAATGGTATATCTAAGTTGTGCAAAATGTTCATTAAATAAGATGACTCAGTTTATAGAAAGTGAAATCGTCCAAAATCGTACTCCTACGACCTAAAGGTCCTAAACGTATAGTCAAAATTAATTAGCAATGTAGCAAACTCCGACCTCTAAGTGATCATGAAGCATGGATGATCCTGGAGTAGCTTTTAAATAATCAAACAAGTGAAACCAAACTTTAAAATTTACTACCAGAAGAATTACTTTACAAACACAAGCACACAACCAACATAAAAGGCATCCACGAGCTCTATTTCAGATCACCAAGATAGTGCATAACCTTTAAAACAATAGACTTAGGCTCAGCGAAAAGTATCACGAATAATGTATGAAAACAGGGCCTAAGACATCCAATTATTCAAGCGACAAAAATGTGGCCTAAACAAAGAAAAACTTTTCTCTAATGCTTTAATGAATTTATCCAGATATTCCTTCATGGTCTACCTATCAGACAATTTGAAACTTAAAACTTCGATATATGGAAAGAAAAGGAAATTAACTTCATACTTCATCTCCAGATATCATCCAACCAACAATTAACATTAAGCTAGAATAAAATGAGTAGAGGATTGAAGAATTGAACCTCAGTTAGAGCTTTCCGATTAATTGAGTTGCGACAATTACACGGACTTACTGCTGGGAAGGAAACCGGGTCAAAACAAGGAGACCGACGAGCCAAACCCAACTACGACCTCGAAAATCCGACAGAAAACTTCAACCAAAGTACCAAACTCCATTTTTTGTAGTGAGAATGAACAGAATTTTATTTTTGATAATTTTTATACAAGAAAATTAAAACCGAAAATCAGAAGAGAATTTCTCTACTTTGTCCAAAAGACGAGCTCGCCGGACAGGAAATGGAGGGCGCTTCTTTTGTTGAAGACAGCCGGCGGCTCCTCTTTCTTGTGTAAGAATCCAAAATTGTTGAGTTGTTTTCCAAATCCCAAAAGCTAGTTGCCATTTTTTTTTTTGTTTTTGAAATTAGGATCAAAGATCCTTTCTCCAACAAAGGGCGATCGCTGCCTTTTCCTTTTTTTGGTGTTGGAAATTTTGAGATTTCAAGCTAATGGTTGCCGTTCTTTAGAAGTCCAAGAAGAAGTTCTATTTTTTCTTGCTTTTTGTTTTCAAAATGAAGAAGAAAACTCTAGCCTTGATGGAAAACGGCTGATTGTGTTTTTAGGCGTAGGTCAATTTAGGAAGTATGTACTATTATATAGGGGTATAGATTAGATTAGGGGTATGGGCCTAGAAATTATGTGCTTGCGAATTATGGGCTAGGTCCAAAATTAGGCCTAAAAATAGGTTGCTCGAGCCCAAGTTTTATTCTTTCCCTGTGAACGAGATTAAAAATGCGATCTCCTTTATTAATTAATCCTACTTAAGCAAAATAACTATTATAATAAGACTGACCGTTAAAATAAACTATTTTTTTTTTAGTATTTTTCAAGATTAAAAATGACTACAAAATATTAATGGAACAATTTTTTGTAATTTTTATTTTTCTTGTAATAAAATAAAGTAAAAGAGTACAAATTAATTAAAATAGCTATATTGGGCCTAAATTAAATATCTACGTGCTAAAATATGAAAAATCTTGGGGAGGATCAAAAATTACATGTCTACAGATGGCTTACTAACCCCACACAATGACGCGCTGGTAATATCTTTATTTGTACATGAAACTAATGTGAAACGAGTTTTGATTGATCCAGGCAGCTCCGTGAATATCATTCTATTAAGAGTGGTGAACGAAATGCAAGCTGAAGATAAGCTGATACCCAAGGCGCAAACCTTATCTGGTTTTGACAACTCGAGCGTTGTAACAAAAGGTGAGATAATACTCACTACATTCGCAGAAGGAGTTGTAAAAGACACGAAATTTCCGGTGGTTGAGATGGACATGGCTTACAATATGATCCTCGGTAGACCATGGATTCACGAAATAGATGTTGTGCCATCTATTCTGCACCAAGTTATTAAATTCCCTTCACAATGGGGAATACGACAAATTCGTGGTAACAGCAAGCATCCAGGAGCATCAATTCCGTAGCAGATTCAAGTGCAAAAAATGAAGAAAAATAGCAATTACAGAATTTAATTGAGGATGATGCAACACAAATCTCAATTGAACACGGGAAAACAGATGTAGACTCAAGGCCCGATATCATCCAAGAGCCAGAGGAAAATGAAAACATCAAAAAACGATTGAGGAATTGGAAGCTGTAATACTATTCGCATCCCGGCCTGAGAGGAAAGTCTACCTTGGGGCCAACCTCAGCCAGGAAATGAAAGGTAAGTTGAGTGAATTTTTGAAAACTAACGTAGATTGTTTTGCCTGGTCCCATTCTGATATGACAGGGATACCTCCGGAAGTGATGACCCACAAGTTAAATGAAGATCCATCATATCCACCTGTCAAACAAAAGAAAAGAAAGCAAGGATCTTTTAAAATTCAGGTGATTCAAGATGAGGTACAAAAGCTTTTAAAAATTGGGTCCATCTGCGAGGTAAAATATCCAAATTGGTTAGCTAATACAGTAGTGGTACCTAAAAAGAATGGTAAGTGGAGAGTTTGTGTAGATTATACTGACCTAAACAAAGCTTGTCCTAAAGATTCTTTTCCATTACCGCATATAGATCAACTAATTGATGCCACTGCAGGACATGAATTGTTAAGTTTTTTAGATGCATATTCTGGGTATAATCAAATCAAAATGGATCCCATAGATGAGGAAAAAACTTCATTTATAACATACAGGGGGACTTACTGTTACAAAGTAATGTCATTTGGTCTCAAGAACGCTGGAGCCACATATCAAAGGTTGGTGACTAAAATGTTTCAAGAACATTTAGGGAAAACCATGGAAGTCTACATAGATGATATGTTGGTCAAGTCGCAACAAGTAGGGGATCACATCCAACACTTGTCTGATACATTTCAGATTCTCCATAAATTTAACATGAAGCTAATCCCCGAAAAATGTGCATTTGGAGTTTCATCAGGTATTCTTGGGATTTCTTGTTTCTAACGTGGCATTGAAGTAAATCCTGCGCAGATTAAGCTATTGAGAAATTCTGATACACTTAACAAGTAAAAAGAATGTACAGAGACTAACGCGGAGAATAGCAGCCTTGGGAAGATTTATTTCCAAATCATCAAGAAAGAATGCTTCAGGTTCTTTTCAGCTCTTAAAAAGCAGGATCAATTCGAATTGTCTGAGGAATATCAGCAAGCACTTAAAATGTGAAAATATACTTGTCAAATCCACCGTTTCTCGCGAAGCCAAAAGACGGGAAGAACTAACTCATCTACCTTGATGTTTCAGAAAGTAGCGATAAGTGCTTTTTAGTTCGTGAAGACCAAGGTAAACAGTCTCCAAATTTATAGTTAGCAAAGTCATTATTAGATGCTGAGACTCCGATATCCTCATCTAGAAAAACTTGCACTTGCATTATTATGGCATCTAGGAAATTAAGACTTATTTTTCAATGCCATCCCTGATATCTCTGTAGTAAACTGCTTACCCTACGTAATATATCTACATGAAACAAGAGTTATCTAGTAGGAATTACCAAAGTGGGCCATAGAACTAAGTGAATATGACATGACGTATCAACTCTAGAACAGCAAATAAAGTCGCAGGTGTTAGCAGATTTTTGTGGAAGATTTTAGCCAAGGGCAACTAGACAGCAGAAAAAAAAAGACTACTAAGTATTTCATATGGGTCTAATCCAGGAACTGACTTTAGTTACTGATGGTTCTTCAATAGTAAAAGGGGCGGGTGTAGGTATTATGTTTTGGTACCACTACAGGAGAAACCATACGACAAGCTATAAAATGTCACCCTATTACTAACAATGAGGACGAATATGAAGCTGTGATTGCAGGCTTAGAACTGGAACGCGAGCTTCGCATAGAACAGGTTGTAATCAAAAGCGATTCATAGCTCGTAATTAACCAAATGTTGGGGACTTACACAGCCAGAGAGGCAGAATGCAGCAATACCTGGAAAGGCACGTGATCTGGTTAGCAATTTCAAACCTGTAAAGTCGTGCAGGTACCCAGAAGAGAGAAATGTCGAGGCACACGCCCAGCTAATCTTGTATCTGTGCAGAAGTAGAATAAATGATTAAAATGCTGTCTGTATTCATTTATTCCATTCAGTACTTGATCAAAGACTAAAACGAGGTAAATGTTAAATAATTTACTTGGATTGGAGGAACGAATTGTCACCTGTTTTTTGCAGTATGGAATATTACCTGAATGATAAGAAAAAAGGCTCAAGAACTTCGCAAAAAAGCTGCTCGATACTGTTTAAAGCAAGGTAATCTTTATTGTAAAATGTTCGGTGGTCCTCTAGCAAGATGCTTCGGCCTTCTCAAACAGAATATGTGATGAGAGACAAATACACGAGGACATTGTTGGAATCCGCGCCGAGGAAGATCTTTAGTAAAAAACTATGATTAAGCCGGTTATATTTGGCCAAAATTGGAAGAAGACGCGGAAAAGTTTGTGGCTAAATGTGACAAGTGCCAAAGATACGGTAGAAACAACATGCATAGACTGCCGAATTACTACATTCAGTCATTGCACCATGCCTTTTTATGAAATGGGGGATGGATATCGTGGGTCACTACCGCAAGCACCAAAGCAAGGTAAGATTTTTGTCCTCGTACTTACTGATTACTTACTAAATGGGTTAGAAGCAGGAGCTTTTAAACAGGTACGAGAAAGAGGTTAGAGAATTTCATTTGGCGAAAACGTCATATGCCGATTTGGGGTACCAAAGGAAATCGTATGTGATAATGGCCCCACAATTTATAGGTCACGCAAATCACAGAATTCTTTCAAAGTTGGAAATTATAAAGGATAACTTCAACGCGTTACATATCCGGTGGGTAATAGGGCAACTAATCAAACAAATAAAATCATTATCAAAACTTGAAGAAAAGATTGTGGAGGACTCCAAGGCAAATGGCCAGAAGTGTTACCCGGGGTCTTGTGGGCTTATCGAACAACCACAAAAACAAGTACGGGAGAAACACCGTTCTCACTTGTATACG
>NW_017670747.1:142168-201206 GCF_001879085.1 Nicotiana attenuata
GTTTTGATGGAACCTTTTGGGGATGAATTGGTTGTTATATTAATATAGTTTTGAGTTAGTTGTTAATCTCTATTTGTTCAACTACGTTTTGATTTTG
This sequence comes from Nicotiana attenuata, assembly GCF_001879085.1. Lineage (NCBI taxonomy): Eukaryota > Viridiplantae > Streptophyta > Magnoliopsida > Solanales > Solanaceae > Nicotiana > Nicotiana attenuata. The sequence goes on from NW_017670747.1 coordinate 142,266, forward strand.
GTTAATTGAAAGGATCCTCAATTAGCCGTTCCTATTTATTATGTATCTGCTTGAGAGAGAGTGCATATTTAGGTAGTTGTTTGAACAACATCACTCCCGGAGTATAGGCGAGAGTCATAACCGAGGGTTTAGAGGTTGGATTAGAGATAACGATACCTCGGGTGCGATCTAAGTGAACTGTAATGTGAATCTAGCTAGCGTAGCTTGAGAGAGTGCATCTAGTAAATTATCATAATTGCTTGAGAGAGATTTATGATAGCTGGAGAGTTCATGATCGATAGAGGCAACTAAGTCAAAGCTATAAGAAACATACAACTAATGAAATCAACAATTGGGGATAATCATAACTCTAGACCTCCTTAATTTAGTCTCCAAACCTTTATCTCGTTAGTTGATAATTTTACAGTTTTGTAGTATTTGCTGGTTAATTAGTTAGATATAAAAATCTTAATATTATAATTTAGAAATTGTTCAAACTTGTCTTCTTTGCGATATTGAACAATTACAGCGAAACCTTAGTTCTCTGTGGGATTCGACTCCGAACTTTTAGACCGGATTATATTTACAGCGACCGCTTATCCTTTTTAGGAATAGAGTTGGGCGTAATCAAATTTTGGCACTGTTGCTGGGGAACTAACGGTGTAGTTGTAGCTGTATATATTGCTAGTGTTCAAGTTTGAACTTTTATTTTGTTTTGTTTTTTCTTGGTATTTTTTTTATAACTATTGATTTGAGAAACATGACATCTTGGAATTAAGGGAATTTAGGTGTAGATAATTCTACTATTGATCTCCATACATATTGTAAAGGAAACCACCCGTGGAAAAATTTTCAAAACGTTCCTGAGAGCGAGTTATGTGCACCAACTCAATCTTATTTGTGGAATGTGTGTGATGTGTGTGGTGGTAAAAATGGTCACCTTCATGGCTGTGCTTATATTTCTTATTTTCCCCCAACCCCTTACTATGATGGTTCTACCTTTTCTTGTGAAGTTAATAGGAACAAAGAACCTAGGAATGCGGACCTGAAGGAGATCAAGGATATGCTAAAGTGTCTTCTGGAACAAAACAATGAGAAACAATTGCACATAAAAAGGCAAGAGGCAACCGTTCGCAAGTTGGAGGCTCAATTGAGTCAAGTGGTTGGAGCTTTTAATGCTGAACAAGCCAATATTGAGGATAGCAGCCAAGAAGAGCATGAATTTGAGGTGTTAATTGAGGAGGTCAGAGTAGAACATCAACAACCTAGCCAACTACAATTTGAGGATGTCAATGTTGAAGAAGTGAGACTAGAGCCAACCAAGGACTTTGAGGATATAAATTTTGTTGACTCTAGTATCATTGATGTTGAGGATGTTGAAAGTCCTGAAGTTCATGTGTTTGAGCGCATTGGTTCACACTCCAAGCATTTTTCCACATTATGTTTGGATGATGATATGGAAATAGAGTCATCTGAACCAATCAAAGAGTCAAGGAATGAGGAACAAGGTGCATATATTCTAGAATTCTTCTTGCCAGAAAGTCAGGATTACATACCTCATACAAAGGCCAAGGAATGCAGAATACTACATTATTTCCTTCGGCCAGTTAGATTCGTTCCACCGCCCCATGACCATAATCATAATCTTGAATCAAAATTGGGGGTTCAATTCATAAGCTCGAGGTGGAGGCAAAAAGTGATTCGCGTCGTGCCGCGACGTTAAGTTAAGCGGTTGTTGGGAGGCAACCCAGCTTTATTGCTTTCTTTTATTTATTTTTTATTTTTTTTAATTGTATTATTTTTGTAGTGTCAATTTTTTTTATTTTTTTAGGATCATGGAAAGCAAAGGTATTGGAAGGATGCAACAACAAATCAAATGGTTGGAACTAAGTGTGAGGTACCCGCTCGAAGGACCAAGCCTGGGAGAAGTCTGAATACCCCATGAACTGCTAGTGCTTCGGCCTTTGGCCTACCAAGGAGTTTCTCTTATCCTCTTATGGTTATGCTGTGCATTGGGGACAATGCACAATTTTAAGTGTGGGGTGATGAGATTGTCTGGGTGACTTTTCCTGCTACTTTAGCTGTATTAATTTAACTAAATAGTATTTATTTTTTTTAAAAGATTGGACTTTTCCCAACGATGGATCTATTAGACAATTTTCTTGAGGGATTTAAGTCTAAAGAAAAAAAAAGATTTTCTTTGTAGATAGTGTAATAATTCCCTCTTGGTTTTTTTTGTGTCGCGGTTCTTTTCCAAGGGTTTTATTTGAACTGGGTGTAGTTAGTTTTTTTTTTGGGAGTAGGAGCCATTGTTTTGTGTTTTGAATTGAAGCAATATATCTTGACTTGGTTATGCCTTGAGAATAGTGAGTACTTTGGCTGTGACGCTTAAGCTCAGCTTTTGACTCTTGTATAAGTACCTTACATTGTATGATCTTAACTTTGCTTAACTGCTTTGACTAGAGTGTCTTGATGAAACCAATACTGAGTGAGTTATGTGCCATGTGTGTGTAAGGATTTGTTATATTTTGTGCATTGCATTTGATGCCTAGAACTTGCCCCGTGTGTTTGCAAAGCGAAATAGTAGTTTTATTCAGTCTAGGAAGTGATATAGGCATTTCTTTGTTGAGCCAGATATGTATATTTTACCCGCCTAATTGTTATGTATCGTAGTTAACCCCTTTGAGCTATCTTGTTTCTTTGGCAACCACATTACAAGCCTTACCCATTTGTTTGAATGGACTATTTATTTGAACCTTTTAACCTCTCATAAACACTTGAATTGTGATGATTTATGTAAAAGTTAAAGTGTGGGGTGGTTGGTTTGGCTTTTGAGTGGAACTAATGAAATCAGGAGAAAGGTGCACTGTTTTGAACAAGAAAGAGCCACTTGAATTGAAAAAAAGATATATAGTTGTATTGCTGTGAAACAAAAAAGGATTTCTTTAATAAGTGGTGACTCTTGCTGTAGTTGTGCTTAAAGAAGTATGGGGTAATATACATTGATGTTAAGGTGGAGTTTGGTTTGACATAAGTATGGGGTTTGAATGTTAAAGTATATGTATTAAAGTGCTTAGGGAGGTGTAGTCACTCTTATATCTAAATGTATCATACCCATCCCGCAGCCTACATTACAACCAAATAAAGTCCTACTTGATCCTAGACTGAATGAGCTCGATTAGTAGAGTATTACACTACGGGCAAGCCTATGGTGCATCTTATGTAGCATATGAATGTTATTTCTGAGAGTGAGTGAATTCTTTCTATCTTGAGTTCCTAATTGTTCTTAAACTTTATTGTGTGTGGAACTACTCTCTTTTGTTGTGTGAGGGCACTTGATTCATGAAGGAAAGGTAATGTCAGTGACCTCTATGTTAGAGTAAGTGAGAGTTGTGAATAATGCGTGGTACTTATGAGTCAAATCTTGAGGTGAAGATGTAATGCTTTTGTGCTTAGTCTATTTTAAGTACTCTTGGTGTGATGAGTTAGGAGAATTGTTTAAAAAGGTCGTGTCTATAAAAAAAAGTGTAGTTTGATTGCTCGAGGACGAGCAAGAGTTTAACTGTGGGGTGTTGATAAATGATGAAAAGTGCATATTTTTAAGTATATTTGCATATTAATTCTTGTGTGTGTAGTGGGAGATTATATGATTTTCTAAGTGAAATATACTCATTATGTGTTTCTTATGTGTAGGAACGAGTTTGGATGATAAATGATCAAAAGATGACAATTCGACACAAAAAGAAGAAATTAATGGAGTGGGAGCTCATCTATTTCGTGCGTGGCACGAAGTCGGACGCGAAAAAGGAGAAAAGTTAAGGCACAAAACAGCGAAGCGAAGCAAAGGCACGGAGCGCTTTGCGAAATGGAAGAATTTCAAAAGCTGGATCCGCGTCAAAGTCTGCGTCTAGACGCGAAGGTAAACGCGGATCCGCGTCAAAGTCCGCGTCTAGACGCGAAGGCAGACGCGGATTCCAGCTCTTCCATCCGAGTTGGATTTAAGAATTCCGCCCCTCATCAACCCTAGGTCATATAAATACATCCTAAAACACCACTTTGAAAGGAGAGACACTACTTTAGGGTTAGACAACACCCTTGGAGGCAAGAACATGCTAGGAGCAAGGAGGAAGATTCAACTACGAGTTTTTCCCCTTCTTCTTCCTATTTTATTGTTGGTTATGAATTGGAGTATTGTGTTTTCACATACTTTTATGAAAAGCTAATTCGTTTTCTAGGGTTTTGATGGAACCTTTTGGGGATGAATTGGTTGTTATATTAATATAGTTTTGAGTTAGTTGTTAATCTCTATTTATTCAACAACGTTTTGATTTTGGTTAATTGAAAGGATCCTCAATTAGCCGTTCCTATTTATTATGTATCTGTTTGAGAGAGAGTGCATATTTAGGTAGTTGTTTGAACAACATCACTCCCGGAGTATAGGCGAGAGTCATAACCGAGGGGTTAGAGGTTGGATTAGAGATAACGATACCTCGGGTGCGATCTAAGTGAACTGTAATGTGAATCTAGCTAGCGTAGCTTGAGAGAGTGCGTCTAGTAAATTATCATAATGTCTTGAGAGAGATTTATGATAGCTGGAGAGTTCATGATTGATAGAGGCAACTAAGTCAAAGCTATAAGAAATATACAACTAATGAAATCAACAATTAGGGAAATCATAACTCTAGACCTCCTTAATTTAGTCTCCAAACCTTTGTCTCGTTAGTTGATAATTTTACCGTTTTATAGTATTTGTTGGTTAATTAGTTAGATATAAAAATCTTAATATTATAATTTAGAAACTGTTCAAATTTGTCTTTTTTGCGATATTGAACAATTATAGAGAAACCTTAGTTCTCTGTGGGATTCAACTCCGGACTTTTAGACCGGATTATATTTGCAGCGACCGCTTATCCTTTTTAGGACTAGAGTTGGGCGTGATCAAGTTCTCCAAGTGCCAAAGGAAGTTTTCCACTTCTTGTGCATCACGAACACCTTTGAACATCGGGGGTTTGGGAGCCTCGATCTTAGCGTCCCTCATCATACAACATTGTTGGCTGCCTCGGTCACGCCAGCATCGACATGCTCCTCGATTGACTCTATCTTTGCCTTCATATCATTGATAGTATTCAAAGCCTCCATGAGTCTGCACTCTAAGGAAGTGATGGTTTGCCTTAGTTCCATCTCAGTCTGCGTACGTCCCTCCAAGTCATTTCGGATACTTCAATCTCTTCAAGAGTGTGCCCCTCAAGAACACTAAGGGTGCCTTCCACCTTCCCCAAGAGTTGGCCAAAGATCTCCATAGCATCCATCCCCACGTTCATCTCATCACCCACTCTTTATCGAGCGAGACTTCCTCAGGAAGGACCTCCATTTCATCCTCGCTCGCCTCAGTGAAAGATGGCTCTTGGGATGTAAGCCCTTCGTTTGACACAATCTCGGGTGGCACCACGTGTCTCTTGTTGGTGGCATTCCTCTTTTTGCTATGGTCGCTCTTGTCAGCAGCATCCTGGATGACGTTGGCTTGGGTGTTGGTAGCGTTAATTTCTCTGTCACTGCCATTCCCTTAGTTGTAACCTCTTATCTGATACCACGTTGTCACGTCCTTAGTAATTAACTAAGTACACGAGTGACACTTGACAACTCGCTCCCGATCTTGCACAACTTGCTCACGTTCTTGCTATGCCACGTCAGCCTTACTACACTCAAGATCGCTAAGGGAATGCTAGAAAGAACACAAGAGAATTGCTAAAGGAAGCTTTGTATTAGAGAGAACTTAAATTGTTTGTTTGGTGAATTACAAATGAATGGCCCCCTTTATATACTAGTCTCCTAGGGTCTAGTATGTAAATATTAATTGTTACACAAGTCCTTAATATTTACAAGATAAGGGCGTTCTCTAGAATCCTCTAAAAGCCTGGAAGATTGCAAGGTCTTTCCTAGCAAGTCCATAGGGATCTAAGGTCTTCCAAAGGAAATGTCCATACTTCTCTAGAATCTTCTCACAAATGCTAGCCTTCCTCCTATGTAAGCTTCCACATGGCATTAATATATGCTAAATGGTGCCTATGTGGCATGATTATGTGGAGGGTCATCACACTTAGCTTGCTTATTTACTATTAGATTCTGTTAAGTTGTTAGAGTTAGTTATTACTATTAAAAAGGGCAGCCCGATGCACTAAGCTCCCGCTATGCATAGGGTCCGGGGAAGGTCCGGACCACAAAGGTCTATTGTATGCAATCTTACCTTGAATTTAGTTATTACTATTAGAGGTGGTTAATTGCACATAAAGTGCACGTGAGAATACAGCTATATTAGTCTATAAAAGGATGTCATATGTACGCTTAATGACATAAGGAAATATCTTTCTTTTCTTCATTCTTTATCTCAGATTCTAGAATATTCATCTTTGCATGTGCCCTAATCCACTACTCCATTTATCTAGCAGTGAAGCTTCATCTCTGTATCAATTTCTCCATGGCATCGGAGCGGCGATAGTGAAGGACCCGGTCTGGCGTGAAGCTCACGCGAAATTGAGCTAATTACAGAAGATAATTTCTGCAGACATGGCTGGAAGCGAGGTAAGCTCGCTTGATCATAATCACCCGCTATTTCTTCAAGCAGGAGATACTCCAGGGCTAGTTTTGATCCCAATTAAGCTCACAGGGTGAGAGAATTATGCCCTGTGGAGCAGGGCAACGAAACTAGCTTTGAGAGGAAAAGGTAAGCTTGGATTTGTAGACGGTTCCTCTACTAAGAGCATATACAGAGGTGAATTAGTTGAGCAATGGGAAAAGTGTAAGGTGATAGTGTTGTCTTGGATTGGAAGTATAGTTTCGAATGAATTAATGCCAGGGATTGTTTATGCCTCAGATGCAAGAAAGGTGTGGAATGACTTTCATGAGAGATTTGATCGATCAAACCTAACAAGGATCTATCACCTTTAGACTGAGATTGCAACAATGAGGCAGGGAACAGATTCAGTGAATCGATATTACGCTAAAATGAAGGATCTATGGGATGAGTTGGATGTTTTTGCTCCACTCTCTTCCTGTGATTGTGAGGAATCAAGGACATCGGTTGAACTTTTGAAATCTCAGCGTGTGTTGCAGTTTCTTATGGGCTTAAATGAAAGCTATGAGAATTTGAGGAGTAACATACTTGCAAGGAGACCATTAGTTACTATTAATGAATCTTATGCGATTGTGACTCAGGAAGAAAGCCAAAGAACACTTGGTGTGGTAGATACTCACAGGGATCCACTCACTATGTTAGCGTGAAAGACACAAGGATTCAAACCAAAAGACATAGGGCTAATCTATGAACATTGTGGTTACAAGAGTCACTTGAAGGAAAACTACTACAAAATTGTAGAATACCCTCTAGATTTTAAAAGTAAGAAGAAAACTGGACAATTTGTTGGAAACACAGGCCAGCCGGGTGGTAGGGCACAATCTAGTGGAGGATTTAGATCATATGCCAATAATGCAAAAACTGAAAATCAGCTGCAAGGACATTTCTTCACTGAGGAAGAATACTCACAGTTGATGGGCCTCCTGAACAAGCCACCATCAAATGACAGTACCTCAAATGTGATGGCAGGTAATGTTACATTGTTATCTAGTACCTATGCCCGTGAGTGGATAATTAATTCTGGAGCATCTCATCATATTACACCATGCAAGGAACTATTATAAGAACTAAGGAGCTTAGAAAAACAACATAACAGTAGAGTGTAAGTGCCAACAGGAAGTAGATCTTCCACATGTGCAGGAAATACAGTGATTTTAGGGAGTCATAAAATCACGAATGTGTTACATGTCCCAGACTTCAAATTTAATCTACTTTCAGTGTCAAAGTTAACCAAGGAGTTGCTCTGTAAAATTGCCTTTTTCCCTAACTTCTGTGTATTTCAATGACTTTACAATGGCAAGGTAATGGGGATTGGTAGAGAAAGTAATGGTCTTTACATTCTACATAGATAGTTCAAACTCACAGTAGGAGCAGCAGTAACTGGAGGAGAAAATGAAGCAGAGTTATGGCATCTAAGGCTGGGGAACCCATTAGCAGTTGCAATGTAACTTATCCCTAGCTTAAAGAATAAAGTCAATAATTTAGTACAGGAGAACTGCTCAATGTGCCCAATGGCAAAGCAAATCAGGTTAAGTTTTCCTATTAGTAAGAGTAAATGTAGTAGTATTTTTGATTCATGTTGATGTCTGGGGACCTTATAGAAAGGCTACATTTGATAGAAAATAATATTTTGTAACTGTAGTTGATGATTACAGTAGATATACTTGGTTCTGTCTAATTCAATCCAAATGTGTGGTTTCCATTGTGCTTGAAGACTTCTTAACAATGGTAAGGAATCAGTTTGATGTTTCTGTAAAGGTACCGAGATCAGACAATGGCACGGAAATTTTCAATTCACAATGTAATGAATTGTTATCTTCCTTTGGCATAGTTCCTCAAGTAGTTGTGCTTATACACCTCAACAAAATGGAACAGCTAAAAGAAAGTATAGACATATCTTAGAGGTGGCAGGGGGCCTTAAAATACACAGTTCAGTTCCAGTTAAATTCTAGGGAGAGTGTGTGAAGACTGCAGTCTATTTGATCAACAATTACCCACTGCTATACTAGATGGAAAAGCACCATATGAGTTGCTTTATGGTAAGGAATCTAGACTGGATCATCTAAGGGTATTTGGTTGTTTGTGCTATGAAAGCAGCCTGCACAAGGGTGACAAACTAGCCCCAAGGGCAAAAAGGACAGTACTAATGGGGTACTCTGAAGTTCAAAAGGGATATAGATTATTTGATCTGAATTCCAAGACTTTCTTTGTTAGCAGGGATGTAAGCTTCAGAGAAGGGATTCTTCCTTTCAGAGCCATGCAGGTCGAAAATGAGGAGGAAGTGTTGTTCATGCCAATCAATGATATAACAAACATTAGCAGACACTTAAAAGCTCATACACCACCATCACCAGATCAACCTCCCACAATGCAGCATAACATAATAGTGACACAACAGCAGAAGAAACAACAGAACCTCACACCAATGATGATCATGAAACAAATACATCAGGCGATGCATCTACTTCTCAACATAATATACAACCTGCGGATTCTGATAGTTCAATGCAAGTATCTAAATCAACAGCAGAAGAACCTGATAATTCAGTATAAGGAGTTGAATCAGCAGCAGAGCCTAGTATTACTGAGCAAATTGTAGAAAATGGTATAGGCAAAAGACTTACCAAGCCACCAATCTGGCTTAAAGACTATGTAACCTCTAAGGGCAAGACTCCTAACTACTTGTAATCCATTGCTAACTATGTGGAGTATGATCATTTGTCCATAGGATATCAAGAATATCTAAGTCAGTTCTCAGCACCCACAGAGCCCAAGACCTTTAAAGAAGCATCTCAAGATCAGAGATGGATTGAAGCTATGCAACAGGAAGTCAATGATCAGAACCAGAATTGGGAACTAGTAGACTTACCTAAAAGGAAGCAGGCAGTTGGATCAAAATGGGTGTACAAAATTAAATACAAGCCAAAAGGAGAAGTAGACAAGTACAAAGCCAGGCTTGTGGCCAAAGGATACACTCAACGGGAAGGTTTATATATCATGATACTTTCTCACTAGTTGCTAAAATAGTGACTGTAAGGACAGTAATCAGTGTTGCAGCCTCAAGGAATTGGCCTCTATATCAGATGATATAAATAATGCTTTCCTACAAGGTGGCCTATTCGAGGAGGTCTATATGGATTTACCTCAGGGGTTTCAAAAGCAGGGGGATTATAAAGTATGCAAGCTGCTCAAGTCACTATATGGCTTAAAAGAAGCCTCTAAACAGTGGAATATCAAACTTACAGATGCTCTACAAGCAGCCAAATACATTCAAAGTCCATATGATCATTCTATGTTTACAAAGAAGGAAGGTGAAGAACTAGTCATTGTCCTAGTGTATGTAGATGATCTACTTATTATTGGGAACAGTAGGAGGCTAATTGACCAAGTAAAGAGCACATTTCACAATAATTTCAAAGTCAAGGACCTAGGTGAACTGAGGTATTTCCTAGGAATTGAGGTATTGAGATCACATGATAACATAGTACTCAATCAGAGAAAATACACGCTTGAGTTAATCTCTGGTGTTGGCTTGAGTGGAGCTAAGCCAGTGAACATACCTTTGGAAGAAAATGTCAAGTTCACCACTGTGAATTATGATGCACATGTGGGAGGCATTACAGATCCCGTACTTCCAGATGCCACTCCTTATCATAAGCTCATTGGAAAATTGCTCTACCTAACCATCACTAACCTGACATCACTTTTGTTGTACAGGTTCTAAGCCAATTCATGAAACAACCTAAAGCTTCACACTAGGAGGCGACACTCAGGCTAGTTAGATATTTGAAAGGGTCACCTAGCCTAGGTATTTTGCTGAAGAATAATCCTTGCACAAAACTGACTGTATTTTGTGACAGTGATTGGGCAACCTGCCCAAACCATAGAAGTTCTGTTACTGCGACATAGTAAAACTAGGGGACTCTATCATATTTTGGAAATCAAAGAAGCAGCACACTGTGAGTGGAAGCTCAACAGAGAATATAGGAGCATGGCAGCTGCAGTTTCAGAGGTAATTTGGATAACAAAGCTACTAAAATAACTATATGTGTCTGTAACTATACTTGTGAAGTTGTTCTGCGAAAGCAAAGCAGCTATACATATTGCCTTTAACCCTATCTATCATGAGAGGACGAAACATATCGAAATCGACTGTCACTTTGTAAGAGGCATGATCAAAGAAGGGTTGATGGTGCCTGAGCGTGTCAACACCAAAAACCAATAGCAAATCTGCTGAATAAGGCTCTAGGGACTGTTCAGCATCAGTTTATTTTATCCAAGCTTGGAGTGTCGATGTATTCCACCCTCCAGCTTGAGGGGGAGTATTGAAATTATAGAGACTTAGCTTTCTTAATTACTGTTAGAGTCTGTTAAGTTGTTAGAGTTAGTTATTACTATTAGAGGTGGTTAATTGCACATGTAGTGCACGTGAGAATACAACTGTATTAGTCTATAAAAGGCTGTCATATGTACGCTTAAAGACATACGAAAATATTTTTCTCTTCTTCATTCTCTATCTCAGATTCTAGAATATTCATCTCTGCATGTGCCCTAATCCACTGCTCCATTGATCTAGCAGTGAAGCTTCATCTCAGTATCAATTTCTTTAAAAGGTATTTCTCTTGCTAGCTAGTCACTATCACACAACTTATGTAACATTAATGTCTCGTTCATGCATGGCTTCATAAACAGACAGTTTCATTGACCATATATTTTTAATAAGTCCAATAAAAATTCTCTAGATAGTTGCACTCGTTCATGGCTGCATAAATAGACAATTTCGTTGAGCATATCTTTTAAATAAGCCGAATCAAAATTCTTTAGATAGATGTAAAGCTACTGGCAAAAGTTTCTTTGCTAAATTCCTACAATGGTTTGACATGCACTTCTTCAGTATCTGGTTCACACATAATCTTCTTTGCCTATGAATGAAAACCGATAGCAGGTGCAATATGAGTAATTGGGGTCACTTCTTGTCTATCTTACTCATGGTTTTGTTAAGATGAATAACTTGTTAATTTGTTGTATGAAGAGCATATTGGCCACGTCGCAAGGGAAGCAAACAGAGAAATGTTACTGAACTTCAAGGAATGGAACACAAGTGACTTGCAAAACATGGAGGTGGGAATTCAACAAGTGTTGAATGAGCTGGCAGATTGATCATAATCTGCTCCATGAATGAGCTGGCAGATTTGATTATAATTTGCTTCTGTAAATATGGTACAGTAGATATTTAGGAAAATTTGTTAGAACTTATTCTAGGAAACTAGTTTAGATGTAATCCCTTGATTGAAGGATCTCCTAAGAATTAGGGATTGATTAGCCTGCTTTGATGGTACCTATTCTCTTATAAATACTGTACAATTCTATGAATAAAGCATGTCCTTTCTGTGTCTAAAGTTTCATGGTATTAGAGCGAGACTTTTCTCCCAAATACCTTATGGCCAAAAAACCTTTCATCGAGAGCGCCACTCTACAACATCAACAGAAGCCGAAAATTCATCTCTTGAAGCTCCAGCAGAAAATATGGTGACACAAGGAGGTGATTCCTCTCACATGTCCTTCCAGCTAACTTCTCATTGATTAAATGGGAAGAACTATCTGGAATGGGCGCAGTCCGTAAAGCTTGCAATCGACAGCCATGGAAAATTAGGACATCTGACTGAAGAGATGAAAAGCTGGAAGTTAGAGACCCTAAGATGAATGCCTGGAGATCAGAGAACTCACTCATGATTTCCTGGCTAATAAATTCCACGGATCCAGTCATAGGTAAATCTTACTCCCTCCATTCTAGTTTATGTCAACCTATTTCCTTTTTGGTATGTTCCAAAAAGAATGACCCCTTTATAAATTTGGAAATAATTAGCTTAAACTTACAATTCTACCCTTAATGAGAAGCTTTTATAACCACACAAATACTCTGGGTCCCCTTTTTGACTTGTTTAGGACCACATATTCCAAAAGTCTTTATTTTTTCTTAAACTCCCTACCCAATCAAATAAGTTCACATAAATTGGAACTGAGGGAGTATCTTTTTCTACCCACTTCTAGGAATGTGTGGGAAGCAGTTAGGGAGACATATCCAGATGTAGAAAATGCCTCTCAGATATTTGAGTTAAAAATTAAACTTTGGCAAGCTAAGCAGGGTGAGAGGGAAGTACTTCTTATTATAATGAAATGATGTCTCTATAGCAGGAGTTAGATCAGTGTTACAATAATGAATGGGAGTGTCTTGTCGATAGTGTGAAAGTAAGAAAAAGGGAAGAAAATAAGAGAGTTTACCTTTCCTTAGCAGGATTAAATCGGGATTTTGACGAGATCAGGTCACGGATCCTAGAAAAAAACCCTCTGCCTTCACTTCGTGAAACCTTTTCTGAAATTAGGAGAGAGGAAACTAGGAGGAAAGTTATGTTAAAACCTGATTTGAACCTTGAACTAAAGCCTGTTGTAGATGCTTCAGCACTTGCAACAATGAAAAATGAAGATGATAAAAGAAAAAGTCATGGTGCGATCATTGCAAAAAACACTGGCATACCCATGAAACATTTTGGAAGATTCATGGGAAACCACCTAATTGGAAGAAAAAAGGAGTTGACAGCCGTGGATTCCAATATCAACATGGTCAGGCCCTCCAAACAACCTATTTTGATCAGGTGCAGCAACCTTCTACAGAAATGTCTCCATTCACAAGGGAACAATTAGAACTTCTGCACAAACTCCTTCAATATCCACAATTCCGATCTGGTGGACCAGATCCTTCTAATCCTTCTTGTTCTTTTGCTCAAACAGGTAATGTACCATCTGCATTTCTTAGTGCCAATTCCAACCAAATAGATTTATGGATCATAGATTCAGGATCTAGTGATCACATGATAGGAAGTTCCAATTTTTTCTCTACTTACACTCCTTGTGCAGGGAATAATAAAATCAAGATAGCCGATGGTTCCTTCTCATCAATCGCCGGAAAAGGAACTGTTAAACTAACACCGTCTCTCATACTTCATGATATCCTTCATGTTTCGAAACTCTCTTGCAATCTAATTTATGTCAGTAAATTAACCCGTTCACTGAATTATCGTGTTATTTTAGACTTTGATTTGTGTGAATCTTAGGACAAAGTCTCGGGGAAGAAGATTGGCAGTGCTAGAGAATTTGGAGGTCTTTATTTCCTTGATAAGGGGGACAACTCGCAACAACTAAATGCTATTTGTTTGAACTATACTTTTGTTTTGGATAAAGTCATGCTTTGGCATTATAGGCTTGGACATCCTAGTTTTTATTATTTAAGACATTTGTTACCTGAAATATTTGGAAATAAAAATCCGTCTTTGTTCCAATGTGAATTCTGTGAAATGGATAAGCATCCTCGATCTTTTTCCCTCTCAAAAATATCAGTCTTCAAAACCTTTTATGATGATTCAAAGTGATGTTTGGGGACCGTCTGGGATTTCAGCAATGTTCGGAAAATGATGGTTTATAATTATTATTGATGATCATACTATACTAAGTGGGTTTATTTATTGAAGGACAAAAGTGAGGTTAAGGATGTGGTTGAAACTTTCTATGTCATGGTGGAAATACAGTTTAATGAGAAAATCAAGATATTCCTAAGTGATAATGGTCGTGATTTTTTTAATGAACAGTTAGGAATTTTTTCCAGAAAAACTAGAGTTGTACATCAAAGTTCTTGTCCAGATACTCATCAATAAAACGGCATCGGAGAAAGGAAGAATAAGCACCTTTTAGAGGTAACTAGAGCTTTAATGTTTACTAGTAGAGTTCCACATTACCTTTGGGGAGAGGCACTCTTGATTGCTACTTACCTTATTAATAGGATGCCATCTAGGATTCTGAAATTTAAAATACCATTCAGTGTTTAGAGAGAGAGAGTTTTCCTAGTTCCAGGTTAAGTACAGATTTGCCTTTGAAGGTTTTGGCGTGTACGACATTTGTTCATGTTCATCCTCATAATCGTAGTAAACTCGAACAACGAGCCAAGAAGTATATTTTTGTAGGATATGCTCCGAGTCAAAAGGGATATAAGACCTATGATCCACACACTAGGAAGATAATTGTCACAATGGATGTAACTTTCTTTGAGTCATAATTTTATTTTACTACTCATCTTCAAGGGGAGTATCATGCAAGTGAAGAATCATATTTTTAGGATATTGGGGAAACTAGACATCTCACAAATAAAGGACTAGATTTTACAATATATACTGATGTGAGGGATCTAGGAGAAAATATAAATAAGTGTGATCCAAGAGATGAAAAGAATTGTGATTCGAGAGATGACGGGGACCTAATTGGCTTCAATGATAAAAACTTAGATATTGAACCTGTAGAGCCTTTAAATGACACAAATAAAAATGGAAGCAAAGAACAAACAAAAGAAATACAAGTATATTCAAGAAGGAACCAAACTCAAGGGAAAAAGACTGAAGATTCTCAACACTATCAAATGTCAGATCCACAAGACCTCACTGGAATTCAAAGTAATCTTCCAACAGAGTCTACTTCTAGTTCCTTCTCAGATTTGGATCTTCCCATTGCAAAACGCAAAGGTGTCAAAAATACTCCTAAACATCATATTTCTATGTTTATGTCCTATGAAAATTTATCTCCAGTCATTCCACCTTTATCTCACAAATTTCTACTGTGGAGATTCCAAAAAATGTGCAGGATGTTCTACGAGTACCAAAGTGGAAGGAGGCTATTTTGGAAGAAATGCGAGCTCTAGAAAAGAATGGAACATGGGAATTGGTGGATTTACCAAAGGTAAAGAAACCAATAGGTTGCAAATGGGTGTTCACCACCAAATTCAGAGAAGATGGATCTTTGGAGAGGTATAAGGCCCGCCTAGTTGCTAAGGAATTCACGCAAACATATGGCATTGACTATCTGGAGACGTTTTCTCCAGTAGCTAAGCTAAACTCAATTAGAATCCTCTTGACAATTGCGGTAAATCTTGACTGGCCTCTTCAACAGTTGGATGTGAAAAATGCTTTCTTGAATGGGAAACTAGAGGAAGAAGTATATATGGATCCTCCACCAGGTTATGAAGGGAAGTATAAGTCGAAGGTATGTAGACTGCAAAAATCTCTTTAATATCTAAAACAGTCTCCGGGGGCTTGGTTCGAAAGGTTTACTCAATTTGTGAAGAAGCAAGGGTATATGCAAGGACAAGCAAATCACACAACGTTTACCTATCATTCACTAGAAGGAAAAACAATAGTTCTTTTAGTGTAGGTAAACGCTCCCCCACCCAAATCCTCTCCTGCGCAGACCGTTTCTAACAACAATTCATAAAAGAAAAAAGAGAATGAAAGCAAAAGAGACAGAGTTCAAACGCTTTCCATAATAGGTACACGACAAATGTCTGAATTATTTTTATAGTAGAAATGCCATAAAGTGCGACCCAAGATCCATGATACGAAAACCAAATCATCCTCACAGGAGATGACATGGTTGAAATAAAGAATCTGAAGGAGCGCATTGCCTCAGAATTTGAGATAAAAGATTTAGGCCCGCTGAAGTACTTTCTCGGCATGGAGGTTGCATGATCGAGGAAAGGAATTATAGTGCCACAACGAAAGTATGTACTTGATTTGTTACAAGAAACATGAATGAGTGGTTGTAGACCAGCTGAAACTCCAATTGACCAAAATCTAAAGTTTGGAAATAAGGAAGGGAAATTAATTGATAAGGGCCAATATCAGAGATTGGTAGGCAAGTTGATTTACTTGTCTCATACTAGTTGCCTTTGTTGTGAGCCTAGTCAGTCAGTTTATGCATTCTCCACAGGAAGAACATCAATAAGCCTTGTATCAAATCCTAAGGTATCTAAAGAGCTCTCCTGGGAAAGGTTGTTCTTCCAGAAGAATGAGCAAAGAAGTGTTGAGGCTTATACTGATGTGGACTGGGCTTGGTCATCTACTGATAGAAGGTCTACATCTGGATATTGTATATTTGTTTGGGAAAATTTGGTAACATGGAGAAGTAAGAAGCAAAATGTGGTGGCTCGAAGTAGTGCCGAGGCTGAGTATCGATCCATGGCATGCGGAATTTGCGAAATGTTGTGGCTCAAGAGACTTTTCGAATAACTAACAAGACCTATGAGTTTGTCGATGAAGTTGTACTGTGACAATAAGGCTCCCATAAGCATTTCCCATAATCCAGTTCAACATGACATAACAAAGCATGTCTAAGTGGACAGACACTTTATTAAAGAAAAGATTGAAGATGGAATCGTGTGCAATCCTTTTGTTCCAACAACTGAACAAGTTGCGGACATTTTCACAAAAGGTCTTTTTAGAACTACTTTTGAATTTTTTGTCAGCAAGTTAGGAATGTTCGATCTTTACATGCCAACTTGAGGGGGAGTGTTGAATCTGGCAGATTGATCATAATCTGCTCCTTGAATGAGCTGGCAGATTTGGCTATAATTTGCTTCTATAAATATGGTACAGTAGATTTGGCAAATTTACAAAAATTTGCTAGAATATATTCTAGAAAACTAGTTTAGATGTAATCCCTCTAATTGAAGGATCTCCTAATAATTAGGGATTGATTAGCATGCTTTGATTGTACGTGTTCTCCTATAAATATTGTACAATTCTATGAATAATGTATGCCTTGTGTGTCTAAAGTTTCATAATTCAAGTGGGAGTAATGGAGGAAGAAAATGGAGAAGGGGGATTGGGGAATGAGTTAGGTGGAGCAGAGGGTGTTGGGCTTACAAGTACATGTGTATCGACGGATTGAAAATCAAGATACACTTGTGGCCACAGTTGATTGATGGATATAAATTATTCATATATTTTAATATAAAAATATAATATTTTAGATATAAAACATGACCAAATTATATCCTATTCTCGCACTTTTCTAACAATTCTCCCAGGAAAAGGAATAGATGGAAAAAGAGAAAAAGAAAGAACCTACAGTTCAAGAAAGAAGGATGCATTCGTGACAATTTCATCTAAGACTACACAAAGTCAAGAGATACAAAAGTTATGGCAAATTCTCACCAAAATTTCAAGACAAATTGCCATATCAATTTCTCATGAAGACCATATGATATATTGATATTATATTGCAATTTCTCACCAAGGCCTTGTAGGAATTTTCCTATAAATAGCCATATATTTGTAGAAGAAAGATCATCCCACTTTGTATCCAATTTCCTATCTAGTTTTTTTAAGTTTCTAAAGAGAAAGAGAAGAGTAATCTTGGTCTCTTTCTCTAGTCTCTCTTTGTAGTAAAAATATTCTTAGTTTTTTTGAAAGTATTTTTTAGCTTTTCTTACTTCATAATGGAGTAATTTCTTTTTGTTGGGATAGTTGATGAAGCTTGATATAATTATAATACTATCTCAGTTTCAATACATTCTTTGGCCTGAAACTCTATTTACATTTCATACTGTGCTGGAATGATGAATTTTTTAATCATTATTATCACATCTACATATTTTATACGGAAAAGGGTCTGATATATCCTTGTACTATGGTAAATTGTTTAAAATTGTCCCCCGTTATACTATTGGGCCATAAAAGTCCCTACCGTCCAACTATCCTTACAAATCTGCCCTTACTTTGACGGAAGTGCCACGTGGCATCCATCCTTGCCTCTTTTTAAATCTGGTCACATAAGAGACGACCCGCTCCAACTATACCCACCAACCCATAACCCATTTATAAACCAAATAATACCCCAAAGCCACTGACCAACGATTTATAACCCAAATTAAACCCCAACCCTAATTTATAATCCTACTGCCATCTCCATCAAACCCTCTATGATATTAGCTCCATCAAGACAACCCATTTCAACAAATTTCATCATAAATGTCGGAGTCTAGTGCTACACCAAAGAGGAGGTGCCATTGTGGAGAGATTGCCAACCACTTCCGATCGACCACACCTCAAAATCCCGGAAGAAGATTCTATAAATGTGCAAAACCTGAAGTAAGTTTGTTAATTGTTTGTACAAAACTGAAATTTTTATTCCTTCTAACCTAATTATTGTTCATTTTCGTTAGAATGAGTCGTGTGGATATTGGGAATGGCAAGACGAACATTTTCCGGACCGAGCTTTGGTAGAAATCAATAAGTTGCAGTATAAATTGGATGCTGCTAATGTTACAATCAATATGTTGAAGCAATTATTGGAGTCGTGCACGATAGAAAGAGACAAGCTGTTGGAAAAAGTTGAAGATTTGGAGGTTTCAAAAAATGTTGAAGTAAACAAAGTAAGGGAAATCGAAGATAAAGTGGTTAAGATGAAGATGTTTATTTGGATTTCAGTTGCACTTATTGTTGGTTTTGTTGCGGCAATGTGGATGAAATAAATTGTGTTTGTTGAAGATGGCCTATGGTCCATATTTCACTTGTTAATGTATGTTCCTAAGTATTAGAATTTTTTTTTGCCATTGTAAAACAATTACATATATTGTTAATGTATGTTTTGATGTTCCAAGTGCTAGTGTTTTTTCCAAGTGCTAGTGTTTTGATGTTCTATCTATTGACTTGTCAATTGTTTGAAATTAGTTTGAATTGTTTTATGGCATATGGTCCTTTTTAAGTACTAGAACTTAGTTTGAAAACATAGATCATCAAAAACATAAACTTTGGTGATGATCATATGGGACTAATCTATGCACCTGGAGCTTTGGATAAGAAACAAATAGTGTCACTTCTGGATTTAATATCATATATACAAGCTTAAGTGATGTAGGACAACAAGTCAACACTATTTTTCAAACACAAATGCTTACAACACAGTAGTTTTCTGGAACAGCAGCAAAAATAGCACCAAGAAACCTGTATTACATCACCAAAAATACAGTAATTCTAGTAGTTACATCACTAAAACAGTACCCAAAAGTAGCACCTAATAATTCTATAATTACATCACTAAACAGCACCAAAACTAGCACCAAATAACTGTAATTACATCACCAAAGAAGACAGTAACTCCAGTAGTTACATCACCAAAACAAGACCCAAAAACTGAAATTACAGAATACTAAAAGGGACACCACTGTCTATAAGTTTGCAGTGAATACATCCCACACAACAAAAAAATTATACTTTTTTCTTCATTTTTTTCTCCTTGATTTCAGCTTCCCAATTCTTTCTTGCCCTTGTTTTTCCAACTGATTTGCAGTTACAGCAGCCTTCCCCTTCCATTGTAATGTTGGGGCTGAATATGGCAGATCTGTTGGTACACTAACACCACTATGATCACCTGTGAAGTTGATTGACCTTGTTCCAGCTGGTATTTGTACCTGTTGTCTCATCCTTAGCCTTGTAGTTACTTCTGATATAACCCTTGGCCTAAGCACAGCATCTTCTTCATGTCTAGCCCTTGACCTAAGCATTCTTACAGGTGTAGGCATGAACCTAAGCCCACTGTCCTGACTTGGTTGAGTGTCCTGAGGTGTTGAACAGTTGATATCATTTTCAACTTGAGGTTCAGCTTCATGTTCTATCAAACAACTTGGCCTCTTTCTTTGCTGCCTTCCTTTTGATTTTTTTGCAGCAGGTGCTGAACTGGTGGAATCCTGCTCAGTTGTTGCAGTAGCCTGCTCAGGTGTGGCAACAGCCTGCTCAACTCTTCCTCTCTTACTTTGCTTCTTTCCCTTGATTAAAATAGTTAAAAAAGACAAGTTAGAAATATTCATGTCTAGTATGTAATACTTTGAAGTTAATGTAAAATATTTACCTGACCACAAGTCCTTGCATTATGAGTTGTTTCTCCACATTTGCTACAAGTCATGATTCTTCCTTTTCTTGACTGTGACCAAACTCCTTGTCTTTTAATTGCCTCATCCTTCTGCCTATCTCTCTTAACCTTAGGTCTACCAGCCAATTTCACAAGCTCTAGACGTTCCATTGCTTGAGATGGTTCAATCTTCCAAAACCTTTCTCCCCTGACAGGCTGTATTTTGTGCCTATAAGTCAGCAGAAATGCCTCCTTGCTATACCACCAGTTGATTTCAGTCATTGGATCACCAGAGTCATGAAGTATAGCTCTAATAGCATGTGGACATGGGATTCCTGTAAGGTCCCATGACCTGCAAGTGCACTTCTTCACAACCAAATTAACACAATGCTTATCAGATCCTTCTGTTACTTCATAGCCATTTTGACCATTTGCATTTACTTCACAGGCAGTTTGTGCAATCTGCAGGTACTCATTATACAAGTCCATGCATTTTGGACTGAAATCATATCTCCAGCTCCTAACTTCTTCTTCATGTTCTTAACAAGTTCATGGTCTTGATTCTGATGTCCTCTAGCATCTTGATTATAGGCTTATGCCTTGCATCCACAATCCACTTGTTGAATGATTCAGTCAAGTTATTATCAACCGACTGATTCTTGCATACAGTGTCCATATATGCTCTGCACTAGGACTGGGGTGGGTACCTCAACAAAGCCTCTGCAGCATCTTTGTTCAAGTCACCTAATTTTCCTAGCTGATCCTTGAAATCTTCTGCATATGTGCACCATGCACACCACCATAAAAGCTTCTTGTTTTCCCTAGTGTTGAACTGTTTGCACCAGTTAGACTCAATATGTCTTAACACAGTACCTGTGGTGTGCCTGAGGAAGGACTGTTTTGACTGCATCAAGCAGTCCCTGCAGAACAAACAAATGATTTCAGAAATTTCAGATTAGAAATTTCAAACAAACAAATGATTTCAGAAATTGAAGATTGAATAACAGATTAGAAATTTCAGAAAACTTCACCTTTTGCATATCTGACATGCAGGTGATTCCTTCCCCTTCCTTGAGGTCCAAAGAAGATTGCAGAAGCTGTAGGAACCAATTCCAAGTATTTTTGTTCTCCTTATCAACAACTGCCCATGCCAAAGGGTAAAAATGATTATGTGAATCCTGTCCAACTGCTACTAACAGCTGGCCTTTGGCTTTGCCCTTCAAAAAGGTACCATCCAAACCAATAAAAGGTCTCAATCCTAGATTGAAACCCATCTTCAAAGCATGAAAGCACACATACATTCTCAAGAACCTTCTTCTTCCTTCTTCAAGTGCACTCTTTGAAAGTGTAACAACCACATCACTACCAGGGTTACTTTCCCTCAATTCATTGGCATAAGCCTCTAGTTTATTGTACTCATCTGAAAAACTACCATCTAGTGACTCCAATACCATCCTCTTTGCCCTCTTGCACTTCCCATGACTAACATTTAGCTCAAAGTTTCTCTTCAAATCTAACATCATCTCCCTAACCTTGTACTTAGGATTATCTTGTAACTTCTTATTGAAATATTGTGCAATGGTACTAAAATCAACAGTCTTGTTATCAAATGCAGTGCCACAATCATGTTCAGAAGATAAAGTCTTGATTTTAACCCCACCAAACTTTTCTTTTGCTATTAAGCACACAAAGGGACAACCAACAATATCACAAGTATACCTAAGTCTTTCTAGGTCATTCTTCTCCAATTTCAATCTTTTCTTGTTAGCCAGAGAATATAACTTCATACACTTCCTAGCTTCTGGTATGTCCTTAAAGGACATACCTTTTTATAACTCTTTGAAGTCACTAAGTTTTTCATCTATTTCCCTTTTCTTTTGTGCTTTAAGTGCTTCTAATTCTTCAGAATTGTATCCTTCAGAATCAGTACTAGATTCAGATCCTACATCACTTAAGCTACAATCAGTACCAACATCATCCACAATTTTATTAGATTCTTCTTCATATTGTTCAATATTGGGAATAGAGTAAATAGGGGGCTCACATTCATCTACACCATATAAGTTCACTACATTGAATTCATTGCATAATAACCTTTGTAAATGTCTAATACCATCATCCCCCTCAATCACATAAAATTTACCAGATGGGCCAGCAACTATAAGTTGTTGAACCCCTAAAAATCCTAGCTCATTTGTGAATTCATTGACTATGTCTATGTATAAAAGTAAGTCGGAGTCATAACCTGTCCAAGTCTTCACCAATTTTCCTGTGTAGACAACTTTAGGCTCAATAACCCAATCAACATCGTAATTGAATATTAAATCAACTAGCACCATCTCCAACAACCTATAAAATACAACAGAAAAAAATAATTAATGTATAAGTCAGTAGTGAGAATGATTAATTAATGCCAAAAAGAAACAATTTTTTATGACAAGAGGTCCCCCCCCCCCCCAAGGAAGAATCCAACATACCCGAATACTTTAATCAAATGGACACACAATTGGGGACCATCGTTGTTAATAAACAAAGGAAAAGTTCAGAATCTTCAGAAAACATAAATATACTTTATGGAAAAGGACAAAGAAACAAACCCCACATAACCCCACAAAATCCCACAAAACCCCAGCAATAAATAAAGAACAAAGGCGTAAACCATGCATGCAAACACTAGAAACAGACAAGAAATAAGGATATATCAATGAAATTTCATAAACTTTAGTCAGATGTAGATGAAATCTAAGAAATCGAAACCCTAGCACAAAAACCCTAAAATACGAAAACAAAACTGAAAAATTGCAATACTAACATGAATAATATAGCAAAGACGAATCATTTTCATGGAGGAAGGTATTACCTTTATGGAATTTCTTCACTTCAAATCGGCTATCAGCAAGGCTGTGAAAGTATTTTCATGTTCATAGTTAGTGAGAGAAGAAAATGAAACGGGAAAATGAAATGGACGAAATGGGTATTATTTGGTTTATAAATGACGGGTCACGGGTTATGGGTTGGTGGGTATAGTTGGAGCGGGTCGTCTCTTATGTGCCCAGATTTAAAAAGAGGCAAGGATGGATGCCACGTGGCACTTCCGTCAAAGTAAGGGCAGATTTGTTAGGATAGTTGGACGGTAGGGACTTTTATGGCCCAATAGTATAACGGGGGACAATTTTAAACAATTTACCATAGTACAAGGATATATCAGACCCTTTTCCGTATTTTATATCTAAGTTATTCTTATATTAGTTTTGTAATTCTCACGGAGCAAAATTAATATATAATAATTGATGAATAGAATATTAGAGTGAAAATATGGTAAGATTATTATTTCAAGTCTATAATCTTGCTTACCTCAGTTTTAATTCTCATGGAGGAATTGTTGAAGGCAAGATTATTGATTTTCTAGTAAAAATATTCTCATGAAGTTTTTACTACGCTTGAGCACAGAATATTAGAGTGAAAGTAATTTTCAGTAAGACTATTATTTCAAGTCTGTAATCTTGCTTTCCTCGATTTTAATTCTCACGGAGGAATTGTTGAAGGCAAGATTATTGATTTTCTAGTAAAAATATTCTCTCGAAGTTTTTACTACGCTTGAGCACAATTCAGGCAAGATATTTCAGTTTAATCGTCACTAGTTTTAAATCAATTAATTGACATAACCTCACGGAGTGTTAATTATTTATTTATTTCTTAGTGTAAAAATATAATTGTATTAGCAATAAGCAATTATTCTTTAGAGAAATACGTATATAAAACTGAGATTTTATTGTAATGAATATATCAAGTGAATTCAACGATTCCCAACTCTTTTTAAATACAAAACTTTTCGGAAGAAATTTGTCTTAATTTATAATTCCAAACACACCTTTCATCAATTTGGTTCTCTCAAATAGTAGTCAAAATATTACAAGTCTGTAGCTTAGATTGTCCAATCTCCGTGGGGCGATATCATAAACTATATTAGAATTTGACAGAGTACGAGCAGAAAATCCTATATACATTAGCCTCGTCATTGGTCTTGTTGGGTGCTTCGTCTTCACATCTTTAACAACACAACTGAAGATGAGCCATCCTGACGGGGTATATGCACTTGATAATTGGGGAGGACGTGTCTCATGGTCGTGGATGGGCGACCGGATGGTGTACCTCTCAGAGGATGGTCAAGTCTTAAATTCATTGGAAACATCATGGATTTAATTCTTGCAACGCTAAATAGGATAACAGTAACTGAAGAAGACGAAGGGGCAACTATTGGGCTGGTAATCGGGGATATGATGGATGATCATGAGTTAGAATTTGATGCCATGTTGTATAGGAGATACATAGGCGATTCTAGGTTATTTGCCATATGCCTTCACTATTCATGGACGGCATGGTCATCACACGAACCCTACCCTTTCGATCAGCTTGAGGAGGCCGATATTGATCATAACAAAGACATCCATTATTTTGACATGAATGGCAACGTTGTTCTTCCACATCTTGCCAATCTTGAGAGTTGGAATCAATTTTTTAATTCCTTATCCTATATCAATATAAGTAGGTAGTATGTACTGTAGTTAGTAGAGTGTCTATGAGTGTGCTTATTATGGTTGCTGAAAATTTGTGGCTTGTGTGGTATAATCAACGGTAGAAAAATAAAGTAGACTTGATATCATTTGGAGTAAATCTCTCCTCCTAATTAAATTGAAATTTCTATATGGGCGAATACTTCTTAAGATAGAAATGCTTATTTTTGTTCGATTTATGTTGAAACGACAAACATATTAAATTCATAAACATTAAAAATGAAAACAGATTCGAATTTGATTATGTGTTAGTAGTACAATGTTTATTATATATTGATAATGGACCTTTCTCAAGGGCGTCTCCATAAAATTAGTGGACTAAAGAAAATTTTTAATAAAAGGCCTTATACTTTTTTTATTAGTTCATATACATACATATATACAAAAAAAAAAATTAATCTTGCCATTTTTTTCATACTTGTTGTTTATAGTATATATTCTTAAATGACATAAAGTCTTTAACTTCACATAGTAATATTATTATCTATATTAGAAAGGAAAACTTTAAATAAATGAGATGTTAGACATGTATTTGCAATATGTTACCTTTGATATTGTTGTAAAAAAAATATTTACTATATGAAGATTTAAGTAATTTAATTCAAAGTTTTAAAAATATTTTTACTGTTTAAGAGTAGACGCCTTTCTTTCTTTTTTTACAATTTTTTTTTTCTACAAACATTAATATTGTCTAATTTGAAATAAAATTATAACATCCATTATTAAAAAATTTGGGGGACCTAAATCAAGGCTTTACTAGTCTCCTACTAGCCACTTATCCACCCCTGACATTCTCAATTAAATTTATAGAGCCTCACTTAATATAAAGCAACAATGACAAGAGCATTAAAGGCAATGAGTGTGTCATTTAGTTACCAAATGTCAATAAGCTGGTTGAACAGTACGTTTACAGTGGGGCAGTAGTCTGTAAATAATTGTTGATTATCAATGAGGGACGGCTCAACAGAACTGGTGGCCTAAACCAAAATATATTAAGAAGACCCTGAAACGTCTTTTATAAAATTCATATAATATTGAGACAAAAAAAAAAACTACATGACTTTGATATAGTGGTGAGATCGCAACTCATGATGTATGAGTTAGGCGTGCGTCATATGGTATTGAATTCTTCCCTTAAGTGAAAATGGTAAAGGGTGAGCCCATTATTCATCATAGAAATTCAAAAATAGCCAGATTTACCACTGGTCGTTGAAAAATAGCCAAGTTTCAAAAGTCATCGAAATTTAGCCACTTTAAATCTGAGCAAAAACACTGTTCAAAATCCGGAAAAATACGCCCGCAAATTTTACGGGAGTTCCAGCATAAGTATGCTGGAACTCCCGTAAATTTTACGAGAGTTCAAGCATAATTATGCTGGAACTCCCGCAAATTTTACGGGAGTTCCAGCAAGTATAATTGTCCAGTATAATATACTGGAGTTTGGAGCACTGGTGCTCTAGTCTCGCGCAAATTTTACAGGAGTTAGCAAAGTATACCGGTTCAGCATAATATGCTGGAGTTCGTACACAAATGCACCAGAACTCCCGTATATTATACTAGACCGGTCCCTGTTGCAGCAAAATAGTGGCTATTTTTCATTGACTTGATAAACGCTGGCTATTTTTCATTGACCAGTGTGAAAACTGGCTATACCATGATATTTTAACTATTTTGAACCTTGCGACATTTGCCTCGAGGATAGTTAAAAAAGATGAGACACAAAAGAACTTGCTTTCTGGTGTGTGGATCAATCAAATGTGACAAAAAGAAATAGTTAATTTAGAGAATTTGAGTTGAAATTAGAAAGTAAAGTCGTAAGAACCATGAAAAAAGACCACACATAAAAAAAAAATAAAATTGATGAGAAGGTAAATATATTATTTAATTTAGTAAGAAAAATTTCCATTTAACTCACTCAATCTTATGTCGGCCAAATGTTAAAAATTATTAAAATTTGAAATTTTTTATTAATAATTATATAAATATAACTTATGGAATATATATTATATAATAAAATAATATAGTAGTACTTCTTATTTTTGGGGCCTCAATTATTTTGGGGCCTAAGGCAAGGGCTTCACTTGCCTTACCCTAGAGAAGCCTTTCTATATATCATAGTTATGTAGCCAATTCTGTAATGGAATCCAGGGGAAAAGTAAAAAAACTGAAGGAAAATTGGAAAATAGAATTTCTCTTCTCTCCGGGTTTGAGATTAGAATAAGGAAATGAAGCGGAGAAAGAGGAAAATGAAATACTAATATTTTGGGACTCATCCATCACCTTCCAATCTTCCCTGTACTATTATTTATCTACCCTGATTATATTTTTCAGCAGGTTCTAACTATATACTATTCAAATTGTTTTTCTTTTTGAATTGGGGAGGCCGACAACTAAATGGCTTCTGTGGCTTACAATTGGAAAATGCATTCTGTGATTGTATTAATATTCATATGGATGGCCCTAATAACAAGAGGTAGAGATGGACTCATTAATGAGTACAATAGGACTTCATTTCTTTTACAGCAGAGTCGACCTCCTGTGCCATAACAAGAATTAAGATAAAATAAAGTTGGTCCTAATCAATAAAGTGGGGAAAAGGGCCAGATTTTACCCCTGTAAGGAAATAGTCCGCATTTACCCTCCGTTATACTTTCCGTTTGACTTGACTCTACCACTAGCAAAATAATTAAAAATACCCTAATTTTAACATAAATCCACTGTGGCTATTCAAACCCCACATCATCTGACATTTGGATGAGGTGGATGCCACGTATCATGCCACATCACCACTCCAATCCTCTCCTGCCACTTCACCCTACCCCTCCCCAATCTCCTAAACCCATTCAAACCTCCCCCCTTTACCACCCCCGTTGAAGAACACCCACGTACGCACTCTTTTTTCCATCAAACCACAAATTAATCATCTGAAAATTTGAAAAATATTAAGAAGAAATTACGGGATGGCACAGATTAAAAACAACAATGGAGATGGAAGATGGTCTCTTCATGGCATGACTGCCCTTATTACTGGGGGTACTAACTACTAAGGGCATGGGGTAAGCAACATAATTTCAACAACTATCCATAATTGTTTTTCTCTATCGTATGAAAGATTAGAGTTCATTTGTTTCATTCATATATAATGTCCATTATATTGACTTCTGACTAGTTCTTGTTTAATGATGCATTAGGCATCCATAGTCAATTATAGCTAGTTTCGGTGCAGCATTCTTTATTGAAAACTTTACTAGTGAGGGTGGTCACAGGGGAGGAGTAGATGGGTTTAGGAGATTGGGGCGGTGGGCGAAGTGCAGGAGCGAAGAGGCAAAATAGGGTTGGAGCAGTGAGGTGGCATGCCACCTCGCCCAAATGTAAGACGATGTGGGGTTTGAATAGCCACGGTGGATTTCTGTTAGAAACCGGAGTATTTTTGTTACATTGCTAACGATAGGGTTAAATGTAGACGGAAGGTATAATGGAGGGTAAATGTAGATTGTGGACTATTTCCAATAGTACATTTGTAAATTTGGCCTTTTTCCCTAATGAATATATTAGTTCGTCTTAAAGAACAGACAAGTCCAATGTGTGCAGAAGGGTCAACACAGGCAATCAACAACAATAACAACAAACTTAGTGAAATTCCACAAGTGCGGTCTGGGGAAGATAGTGTAGTGTATATACAGACCTTACCCCCTATCTTAGGAAGGTAGAGAGGTTGTTTCCAAACTCTCGACTCAAGAACAGAAAAAATGAAGCAATAGAGATTAGAGAAACAATAGAAACAACAAGGTAATAAAACAATGGAAGCAAATAATACAACGAGTAATAACAGTGATCCAGGGATACGAAACTATAAGAATAGTGCCAATCCAGGTCAACACAGGCAATCACTTCCTAAATTATCAAACGGCAGAGAAGTATTCAAAACTCAACTGTTTTGATAGGTAAGGTAAATTGAGTAGGATGGAAGCAGAGAATCATACTCAAGGCTCATACTAGTCATTGGGAGTTGGAATCAGCTCTTGCCATTGAAGGGTAGTGATCTTAACTTTAGAGCATATACTTGCTATATTTGTGTCTTAGGCTACTCTAGCTAAGGTGGTGATGGTGGTTCTATTTGTTAATTGTTGGGATGGCTTTTATGCATTATTACATGTGTTATAGAACTTCAACCTCAATAAGTCTTTATTCCGTTGCCTTTTCTTGTATCGTTGGAGCAACAAAAAGAAACATGCAAGCAATAAAAATAAAGCAGATAAGGATATTCATATAGAAGCGGATCATGAGAAATTACAGATACAACAAAACAATCAAAACATGAATATTTTGATTTCGTCATCATTAACCTAGTCAGTAATTAAGACTACTTTAGGAGTTAAGTCAGTATTGCAGAACATCCATGAAATCAACTTAATTAGATAAAATGTGCACAATGAAATATTTCCAAGAGGATTCTATAAACAGAACAGATTTTTGCAAAAAAATAAAAAATAAACTAGGAAACACAGTAAGTAGCAATATCTTAGACATGACACTCGTAAATTAATGAAGAGGATGACTTACTCTTGCATGTCGGGCTCTGAGAAGTGTGGAAGTAAAGGCAGTGGTGTTGGTCCGGATCGAGTGATGACAAGTTCAAAGGAAGGCAGCAAACTCATAGTCCATAGAATATGGGGATCTTCCTTAGTGCAATCCAAGACTACTTCCTTTTTCATATCGCAACGGATTGTATGAAATCCAACTGCTAAATACAGAATATTCCCATCAGCTGGATGGAAAGTTAGTATTCGGACATGGCAATTTAGAGATCGAATATTCCAATAATTGATCTCCAGTGAAGTCCCTATAAAGGAAAGGTGTCTGAGATATATCTTGTGACGCAAACACCAACGACCCATGTTGTAGTTCACAAGTTCCCATACACTTACTGAAGGGTATTTTCTTCTGTCAGGGTCACGTTTACCTGTTAATCGCGCTACGCATAGGTGGCCTTCGGATACTCCATAACAATCTGTGTCACTTAATTTAGCCGGGAGATCAATTACACGAGAGAATCTTTGGGGACCACAGAACGGATCATACACGAATATACCATCACCATTTAGCGAATGAAGTAATCCTTTGTACACAAGAATCTGTCTAAATCCACGATGTTTCAACATACAGGGTGATGTAACATTAAACCTCTTCCATTCACATTTTTCGGACGAAAACACCTGAATCTTGACCTCAAAACTAGGTGTTTTTCTATTTTCATCAGGAATCCGGACTATCCTGAACCTAGAATTTATACTAGTATTACTTTTATAGTGAGGTTTACATATAAAGCCAGTGACGGTCGAATCGACTAACAGACCAGGAGGGGCAGGGGGGAGAGTAATCCACTGCTTCGTTAGCAGATTGACAACATAGAAATTAATGGAACAAGACAGGTCTTTATTGTCTTGACAACACAACATTAAATCAGCAGACGTTGCAAGCAGGCGCATGTCTGATTTGGGAAACGGCAAAAAGCTTAAGTCAATGAAGCCACGGGATTGTTGGCGTGGGAAACTGATGCAACAAAGAAGAATTAAGATGAAAAGAACTAATCCAGGAGCTGCAGCTCGAGGAAGATGAGGCTAAATCAGGGACTGATCTGAGATATTTAGCTAACTCGTAAGAGATAGAGTATAGAGAGAAGAGAGATGTTATTATATCTGAATGAATTGTGCAATACAATTGTCGTGATACTTATACTTCAGCTGAATGAAGGAATCTATACTGCTAACTACCACTCACTTCCGCTAAATTCTTATAACAAATTGTAACTAACTTCTACCAGTACTAACTAACTCTGCCAACTCAGCTTCTTCTCAAGGCTCAATTCTGCAATTGCATCAGATAACGAGAGAGACGAACCACTAGAATTACCACAAAATGGAGAAAAGAGAAGAAATCTGGACTTAGGGTGAAGTTTGTCTTCAATTTGTTTCAATTTTCAGTGTTCAGAATTCCAAGAAAAGATTAACAGGAGTAGTAATAAATCAAAAGAGCTCAATTAATGTAATGCCACGGTTATAGCCTTCGTTGCGATAGATGTATTATAATGCTTTTGTTTGTTGAATAGAACGGGTTTATTTGAAAAATATTTTAATAGAGCTACGCTCGTTATGCAACGATTTTGCAAGGACAAAATTAACATAAAAATGGCCTTCAATTATGACGGACTATTATACGTTTTTTTTTAAAGTTACCTTAAACTAATCTATATGAGGCGGATGTAAGGTGGTAGCTACGGGTTCCATTTAACCCATAACTTTTAACGCGGAGTAAAAATTTATGTGTAAAAATTCATTAAAATTGCAAATATAATAAATTTGAACCCATAACTTTGAAATATAATGGGTTCAATGTTAAAAATTTTAAAAGTTGAACCCATAGAGTTTAAATCCTAGATCCGACTTTGTCTATATCTATATTTATATCTATCTATCTATATCTATATCTATACTATATTAAAAGTACGAAGGCCCTTAGCAAAATGTCGTTCGCCTTTTTTACCCTTAAAAAATAGGGTTCACCCTGGTAAAATAGTCTTTTTGATTATTTTTCTAATATTAANAACTTCATATTCATCGTTCACATCTACCATGAATATCTGTTTTCTTGCCTTGCAAACATGCCCCGGTTCATATTTTTCATCGCAAAAGAAACACAGCTCCTTGGCCCATTTTTCATCCATTTCTGCAGCAGTTAGCCTTCTACCGGGCAATTTGTTAGGTTTACTAGAATTTGGTTCAAAAGGTTTCTTAAATGTAGGATTTGATATGAGAGGTTTTTGGTGATTATGGTGTTTAGAGTAGGAAGGGGTAGGTAATATACAGTTTTGTGGTTTGAAAGAAGGTTTAACTCCCCAAGACTGAGCTTGTGCTTCGAAAACACCCTCCTGNATTATCTTCCTAATATTTAGTCTTTGAAGTCAGTTATAATTTATTTATTAAGTGTTTCTCATCTGAATTAGGGAAAGTCTCAATACTTAAAACATTAAAATCAATTAAAATTTACCTTATATAAGAATTATATACTAATATTTGGACGGTAGCTTATAATGAACTTTAAGTTGAATTATAATTGTGAGATCCAATTCGTATTCAAAAGACATCTATATAGGACTTTACCTTCTATAGGACTTTGAATTTGAGTTTTCCTCTTACTCTTTTTGGTAGTACTATAATTCGTTAACCAAAAATAGAGTTCTAATTAATATTGTCTTTCTAATGTCGCGTATTAAATCTATATATGCTCCAAATTATAATCTTCCATGTCGGTATTTTTTTCTTTGCTTTCTTCTTTAGAAGACTAGTGCGTTTTCATGTATATAAAACTTTCAATTTGAATAGTAAAACTCCATCAGATAAAATTGAACTATTGTTAACTTTTTTCCTATTGTAATTCTCAATTTCTACTGATGCTCTTTAAGCTTCTCCTTCTTCTTTCTTTTTTATTTTCCTTTCAATTTTTGCTTCCTCTTTCCTTGCACATGATAGATCATTTATTAATTTTATTGTATTTTGTGATTTGATCTTGCACGTTATTTCAACAAGTCTACAAGCTATAGCTTTTTCATCTTATCAATGTTAGTTTGTTGATTTCTCATATTGATTTTCTGAATTATGCAATTGACGGTCTAATTAATTTTAAGTTTTGGTTTTCGGTTAAGATATGAACTATAGGTTCTAGGCATCTAAAATTGTTATTATCCATTTGTTAGTGATGTAAACAATAGTTTCTTATTCTTATATTTATTTTTCACATTCATCTCTTCTTCTTTTTTATTGTCTTTTTTAGTTGATAGCGCATGGACTACCTACACAAAATATGGGAGCGGCACATGCCTTCTGTTATTGATTTGAACGAGAGTAAATTAAAGTTTATGTAGTTAGATTTGTATTACTTTAACTTCTATTTCATAGCTTAACTAGATATTTTGCGACAATAAATATAGTTAATATCAATCTTGTAATGTTATAATTTTATGTCCTTAAAATTCAGTTTAATGATTACTGTTGGTTACTTAGTTCAACCAAAAAAGAACAGAAGACGGATAAATTAGCATTTTTCTTGGTTGTAGTGCGGATGTTGGAGCAGCTCCTTTATGATGTGGGTGTGGAGGGGGGGGGGGGTTGTTCGCCGCCTGATAGAGGCAGAAGCGGGGGCCACCGGAGCTATCTGCGTCGAGTGTTTCGATTGAAAGAGGAAGGGAGACAACTCAAATGCCAGCACAGAAATAGAAAGAGTCGTGCTTCAAAGTGGAATTCTTCTAAGATCCATTGCTCGGTTTTGCTGATATTTTTATTCTGTTAAACAAAAGAAAGAAGAACTAGTGTATTAGGAATTCAATTTGGTATCGCTTGAAATTTTGAAAGAACACTTAAAGTGTATATCAAAGCATCCCATATATATATCATGAACCAACAAAAACTGTTATTCAGGGCTTTAAAACTTTAATATTAAATAGTTCCAAAAATTCTTTTTCTAAAAAAACGATTAAATAGTTTCATAATTTATTCTCCGTCAATATCTTTATTCTCCATCATGACATTTTCCAATTTGTTTAGGGTGCGTACAAGTGATTCAACAGAGGAACGTTCTTTTTCATATTTTTATTGGTAGACGATATTTAAGTTTTCTTTTTGCAGTGACCTTATTGTGCTGGATATGATATGAGAAGAAAAACTGTTTGGATAAATGAAACAAAAATAATATAGCTTGAAACTTGATAGATTCTTGTATTGTCGAATATGCATAAAACAAATGCCTTTATTTTTGTAATATTTCGGGCCAATAAGCACATGGAGAATAATAGCCGGAACATGACAAATGTAACGACCCGGCCGGTCGTTTCATGAGTTACCGCTCCGTTTCTCCTATTTCTGCTTCTTTATGTCTTGCTCAGCTGTGTTATGTGATATCGGGTTGGTTGGTTCAAGTTCGGAATGGTTTTGGAGAGGTATGAGACACTTAGTCTCTTTTGAGTGAGCTTAAGTTGGAAAAGTCAACCGGATGTTGACTTATGTGAAAAAGGTCTCGGATGTCAGTTCTGATGGTTCGAATAGCTTCGTTAGGTGATTTGGGACTTAGGAGAGTGATCGGAATGTATTTTGGAGGTCCGGAATAGATTTAGGCTTGAATTGGCGAAAGTGGAATTTTGGCATTTTCCGGTTGATAGTGGAAAGTTTGATACATGGATCGGAGTGGAATTTCGGAAATTGGAGTAGGTTCGCGGTATCAATTCTGACGTGCGTGTAAAATTTCAGGTCAGTCGGATGAGATTCGATAGACTTTTTGATCATTGAGAAATTCGGAAGTTTTGGAACCCTTAGGCTTGAATATGTGATGACCCAAAAGGTCATCACTTATTTTAGAAATAAATTCTGTGATCCGAGGCCTTAAAACCTCCTCTTTGTCTCACCTCGATTTGCGTGCGGAGTCCGGCCGTGTATCTGGAAAGCCATTATGTGAAAATCTGTGAAAAAAAGATAATTTTTGCTTTTAAAATGAATTTAGGTTGACTTCGGTAAACATTTTGGGTAAACAGAACCGGACCCGTGATTTGACGGTCCCGGAGGGTCCGTAGGAAAACATGGGACTTGGGCGTATGCCCGGAATAGAATTTCGAGGTCCCAAGCCCGAGAAATACTGAATTTTTAAAGAAAATTGTTTTCTGGAATATATATGAGTTTTGGAAATGAAAGATGTTTGAAATTTATGGTATCGGACCCGTATTTTGGTTCCGGAGCCCGGTATAAGTTTGAAATAAAAATTTGGTTGAATCTGAAAAATTTGGTAAAGATCGAAATTGGTTTGGTATAAAACAGACTTAAAGTTGAGAAATTGGAAATTCTGGTGTTCTTGAATGATTTTATGAATTTGGGGTTTAATTCATTGCTGTTGATGTTATTTTGATGATTTGATTGCGCGAGCAAGTCCATATGATACTTTTAGGTTGGTGTGCATGTTTGGTTTGGAACCCCGAGGGCTCGCGTGAGTTTTGGATAGGCCACAGAGTGAAATTTGAACTTAGGAATTGCTTCGCAAATGCGAGCTCACAAATGCGAGCTCGCAAATGCGAGAATTATGTCGCAAATGCGATGAGCCCAGGACCAACACAACCTCGCAAATGCGACCTAGCCTTCGCAAATGCGAAGTCTTCTGAATGTGCCAATTGTCGCAAATGCGACATTCCCATCGCAAATGCGAGTTCGCAATTGCGAACATCCAATAGCAAATGCGAAGAAAGCAGACTTCTGAAGGGTTCGCAATTGCGAACCCTGGTCGCAATTGCGATATCTAAAATCATAACTTAGACGCATTTTCAACCTCTTCAAAACCTAAACACCTTTGGGCGATTTTTCAAAGACAACTACTCTTCCGAATCGATTGTAAGTCATTTCTAACTCATTTTCTTTAATCTTTAACATCTTTTTACATGATTTCAACTCAAAATCAAGGGTTTTCATGGGGGAAATTGGGTGTTTTGAGTAGAACTTAGGATTTTCGAATTTTGTGGATTTGGACCTCGATTTGAGGTCCTATTTCAAAACAAATTATTTATTTGAGTTTGTGGGTGAATGGGTAACCGGGTTTTGGTTCGAACCTCGGGCTTTAACCATGTGGGCCCGAGGTCGATTTTTGACTTTTGGGAAAAACTTTAGAAAACCTATTTTCATGCATTAGAATTGATTCATTTAGCATTTATTGATATAGTTAAGTAACTTGTGGCTAGATACAAGCGAATTGGTGGTGGAATCAAGAGGTAAAGCGGTAGTTGAGGCTTGAATTGTGTTCGTGGCATCGAGGTAAGTGTTTGGTCTAACCTTAGCTCGAGGGATTAGGAGTCGTGTCCTATTTGCTATGTGTTAATTGTTGAGTGCGACGTATAGGCATGGTGACGAGTATCTATACGTTGGTGTCAAGTATGCCCGTGAGTCTTATACTATGATTAATGTAACTCCGTTTTGTATTGTTCATGCCTTATGTGATGATTTCTATTGTTGAACGAGGTTTGTGGAAGTATTATTGGCAATTGAACGTCATAGAGCATTGGCTCAAGTTGTGAATTGAGTTGTGAAGTAAATGTGGGAAAGAGAACAGGTTTATGATATTGTCTCCCTTGCCGTGATGTTGTTGCTTTTAATGTTATCTCCTTTGCCGGGATGTTATTGCTTTTGATATTGTTTCCTTTGCTGGGATATGGTTTTCGTACTATTATTCCCTTACCGGGATTTTATTGTGATTCTATTAATTCCCTTGACCTTATTGCTTTGTGATTGTTGTCTGGGTGAGGAAGAGTATTAAAGCCCGAAGGGTGATACCGTGCACGATATTTGTGAGAGAGTGTTAAAGCACGAAGGGTGATGCCGTGCCGCACGATGTACAATTCTGTGCCTTTATATGAGTGTAAAGCACGAAGGGTGATGCCGTGCACTTGTCTTTGATTTCCTGATTCTTGCTGATAATTTAGTTATAGTGTTCTTTACATTTATCTATTGAATTTCGGTTGTTACTTGATATTTCCCCGCAGCATGCTTCCCTTTCCTATCTTTAATTTTAAAGTTTTGCCTTTATTTTTCGCTGTACATGATTTAACTACACAGGTTTATTTTGTAGTCTGGTCCTAGCCTCGTCACTACTTCGCCGGGGTTAGGCCAGGCACTTACCAGCACATGGGGTCGGTTGTGCTAATACTACACTTTGCACTCTTTTGTGCAGATCCCGATACTGTAGTTTTCGGACCGCAGTGAGGTTGCTGCTTCCAGTTCACCAGGCGACCCGAGGTAGTCCTGCAGGTGTCCGCAGGCCTTGGCATCTCCTTCTATCCTTTCATTCTGTTTCTTTCATGTATTCCAGAGACAGCGTTGTATTAATCTTTCATACCTTTATTTATAGAATTCTTAGATAGTCTGTGAAATTGTAACACCAGTTCTGGGTAGTTTATGTTATGGATTGGTACTAGTATCATAATTAAAATATTATATTTCAGTCTTCCGCTTATTAAATTCCGCTGTTTATATGATGTTGGTTCTTAATTGTTAAAGGATTAAAATGGGAAAAGGGTAAATAATACAAATGGTTGGCTTGCCTAGATTTCACTAGTAGGCGCCATCACGACTCCCGAGGGTGGGAAATCCGGGTCATGACAAGTTGGTATCAGAGCTCTAGGTTGCTTAGGTCTCACAATTCACGGATAAGCTTAGTAGAGTCTGAGGGATCGGTACGGAGATGTCTGTATTTATCCCTTAGAGGTTACAGAGTAAGGAAAAACTTCACATCTATTCTTTCCTATCGTGCGATTTTGTTCTCTCACTGCTAAATTGAATCCTCTACTCTTGTTATTTCACGAATGGCGAGGTCACGTATCGCTTCTTCAGCCGAGCAGCTGCACAGACCGGTGATGGATCGGCTACGTCTTTGGAGGCTTTGTGGATTTTGGATAGGTTTCACCAAGCTCTTCACTACTACTCTTGGTGGTACATCTTCTGAGGATCCCCAGTATTATTTGGACAGTTGTCATGAGGTTCTCAAGAACATGGGGATATTGGAGATCAATGGGGTCGACTTTGTTGTTTTTCGTTTGTCTAGATATGCCAAGGCTTGGTGGAGAGATTATTATTTGGCTAGACCAGCTGGGTCACCAGCTTTGACTTGGGATCAATTTTCTCAGTTATTTTTGGAGAAGTTTCTTCCTATCACTCAGAGGGAGAGCTATCGGAGGCAGTTTGAGCGTCTCCAGCAGGGTTCTATGATAGTTACTCAGTACGAGACCAGGTTTATTGATTTGGCCCGTCATGCTCTTCTCATACTTCCCACGGAGAGAGAGAGAGAGAGGAGGAGGTTCATTGAGGGACTCATTCATCTATTCGACTTCAGATGGCCAAGGAGATGGGGAGCGAGATTTTTTTTCAAGATGTGGCCAATGTGGCCAGGAGAGTTGAGATGGTTCTGTCACAAGGGGGTGTTCAAGGGACTGACAAGAGGCCTCGTCATTCGGGCAGATTTAGTGGCGCCTCATCTGGAGGAAGAGATTCTTTTGGTGGAGGCCATCCTCCTAGGCCTTTTCAGTCGGCACTTCAGGTTTCTCACAGTGCTTCAAGTGGCTGTGGTTCTCATATGCAGTATTCTGATCAGCAGTCCTACAGTACACCACCAGCTCCTATCAGTGCACCGCCGCTCCAGAGTTTTTGGGGTGATCATTCAGGTCGTCAGGGTCAGCAGTCTCGACAGCCGAGGGCTTGTTATACTTGTCGCGATACGGGGCATATTGCTAGATTTTGCAGTCGAGAATCAAGCAGCTCTCAGCATCAGGGTTCCCGTGCCATGGTTCAAGCACCGAGTGTTCCACGGCCCACTCAGCCAGCTAGAGGTGGAGGTAGAGGTGCTAGAGGTAGAGGTAGAGGTATTAGAGGTGGAGGTCAGGCCGCTAGAGGTGGAGGCCAGCCAGTAGGAGGTCGTCCCAGAGATGTAGTTCAGAGTGGTGGGGCCCAGCCCCAATGTTATGCTCTTCCAGCCAGGCCTGAGGCTGAGGCCTCCGATGTAGTTATCACAGTGATTCCTTGAGTGCTCCTGTGTATGTGTCTACACCGGTGGGTGATTCTATTATGGTAGGTCGTGTTCATCGTCCCTGTGTAGTTGTGATTGGGGGTCTTGAGAGCCGAGTAGACTTGTTACTTTTGGATATGATTGATTTTGATGTCATATTGGGGATGGACTGTTTATCACCTTACCACGCTATCTTGGACTGTCATGCCAAGACTGTTACCTTAGCCTTGCCGGGGTTGCCTCGTTTAGAGTGGAGAGGGACTCCTGGTCATTCTACCCGTAGGGTTATCTCATATATGAAAGCTCGACGCATGGTTGATAATGGATGTTTGGCCTATTTGGCGTATGTTCGTGATTCTAGTGCTGAGGTTTCTTCTATGGATTCTGTGCCTGTTGTTCGTGAGTTTCCTGAGGTATTTCCTTCAAACCTGCCGGGCATGCCACCAGATAGGGATATTGACTTCTGCATTGATTTGGCTCCGGGCACTCAGCCAATTTCTGTTCCGCCATATCGTATGGCCCCGCCTGAGTTGAAAAAAAATTGAAGGAGCAGTTGCAAGACTAGCTTCATAAGGGCTTTATTAGGCCTAGTATCTCGCCTTGGGGTGCGCCGGGGTTGTTTGTTAAGAAGAAGGACAGATCGATGAGGATGTGTATAGATTACCAACAGTTGAACAAGGTTACAATCAAGAATAAGTATCTATTGCCGAGGATTGATGATTTGTTTGATCAGCTTCAGGGTGCCAAAGTATTTTCGAAGATTGACTTGAGATCGGCTACCATCAGTTGAGGATTAGGGCTTGCGATGTCCCTAAGACAGCTTTCTGCACTCGGTACGGACATTATGAGTTCTTGGTGATGTCATTCGGGTTAACAAATGCCCAACAACTTTCATGGATTTGATGAAGCGAGTGTTCAGTCCTTACTTGGATCCGTTCGTGATAGTCTTCATTGATGATATTTTGATCTATTCCAGCAGCGGGGAGGAGCATGAGCAGCATCTGAGAGTGGTTCTTCAGACTTTGGGAGATAGTCAGTTGTAAGCTAAGTTTTCGAAGTGTGAGTTCTAGTTAAGTTCAGTTGCATTCTTGGGTCATGTTGTATCACCAGAGGGTATTCAGGTAGATCCAAAGAAGATAGAGGCAGTCAAGAACTGGCCTCGACCCACATCAGCTACAGAGATTCGGAGTTTCTTGGGTTTGGCAGGCTATTACCATCGTTTTGTGGAGGGGTTTTCATCTATTGAAGCCCCGATGACCAGGTTGACCCAGAAAGGTGCCCAGTTCAAGTGGTCGGATGAGTGTGAGGCGAGCTTTTAGAAGCTCAAGACAGCTTTGACTACAGCGCCGGTGTTGGTTTTGCCTACAGGTTTAGGGCCATATACAGTTTATTGTGATGCATCTCGTATTAGGCTTGGTGCGGCGTTGATGTAGGATGGCAAGGTCATTGCTTATGCTTCGCATCAGTTGAAGATTTATGAGAAGAACTATCCAGTACATGATTTGGAGTTAGCAGCCATTGTTCACGCGCTGAAGATTTAGAGGCACTATTTATATGGCGTTTCATGTGAGGTGTTCACGGATCACGAGAGTTTGCAATACTTGTTCAAGCAGAAGGAGCTAAACATGAGGTAGAGAAAGTGGTTGGAGCTACTGAAAGACTATGATTTCACCATCTTGTATCATCCGGGAAAGGCCAGTGTGGTGGCCGATGCTTTGAGTAGAAAGTCAGTCAGTATGGGCAGTCTTGTGTATATTCCGGTCGGTGAGAAACCGCTTGCTTTCGATGTTCAGGCTTTGCCAATCAGTTCGTGAGGTTGGATATCTCTGAGCCCACCCGTGTGTTAGCTTATACAGTTGCTCGTTCTTCATTATTTGAGCGTATCCGAGATCGGCAGTATGATGATCCTCATTTGTGTGTTCTTAGGGACACAGTGCAGCACAGAGGTGCCAAAGAGGTTACAGTTGGAGATGATGGAGTTTTGAGGTTGCAGGGTCGAGTTTGTGTGCCTAATATGGATGGACTTCGAGAGTTGATTTTAGAGGAGGCTCATAGTTCCTGGTACTCTATTCATCAGGGCACCGCCAAGATGTATCAGGATTTGGGGCAACATTATTGGTGAAGTAGGATGAAGAAGGATATTGTTGCGTATGTGGCTCGATGTTTGAATTGTCAGCAGGTAAAGTACGAGCATCAGAGACCTGGTGGTTTGTTTCAGAGGATTGAGCTTCCCGAGTAGAAGTGGGAGCGTATAACTATGGACTTTGTTGTTGGACTCCCACGGACTCAGAAGAAGTTCGATGCAGTGTGGGTTATTGTTGATAGGCTGAACAAGTCAGCACATTTCATTCCTATGGCAGTCTCCGATTCTTCTGAGAGGTTAGCTGAGATCTATATCCGGGAGATTTCTCGCCTTCATGGTGTGCCCGTGTCTATCATTTCGGATCGAGGTACACAGTTTAGTGAGTTGGGCACACGGGTCGAGTTGAGCACACCATTTCATCCTCAAACGGACGGGCAGTCCGAGCGTACTATTCAGATTTTGGAGGATATGCTCTGAGCTTGTGTCATTGACTTTGGAGGCTCGTCGGATCAGTTTTTGCCTTTAGCAGAGTTTTCCTACAACAAAAGTTACCAATCGAGCATTCAGATGGCTCCTTATGAGGCTTTATATGGTAGGCGGTGTCGGTCGCCAGTTGGGTGGTTTGAACCGGGAGAGGCTCGGTTGTTGGGTACAGATCTAGTACAGGATGCCTTGGACAAGGTCAGGATCATTCAGGATAGGCTTCGTACAGCTCAGTCCAGGCAAAATAGTTATGCGATCGTAAGGTTCGTGATATGGCATTCATGGTCGGCGAGCAGGTGTTGCTTCGGGTGTCGCCTATGAATGGCATGATGAGATTTGTGAAGAGGGGCAAGCTTAGCCCTAGGTTCATTTGCCCGTTAGAGATTCTTGATCGAGTGGGAGAGGTGGCTTACAGACTTGCATTGCCGCCGAGTTTATCAGCCGTGCACCCAGTGTTTCACGTGTCTATGCTTCGGAAGTATCACGGTGATCCATCCCACGTGTTAGATTTCAGCACTGTCCAGTGGGACAAGGACTTGTCCTATAAGGAGGAGCCGGTAGCTATTCTAGACCGGTAGGTTCGTAAGTTGAGAACGAAGAGTTTCCCTTCTGTTCGTGTTTAGTGGAGCGATCAGCCTGCTGAGGCATCGACCTGGTGGTCCGATTCTAATATGCGGAGTCATTATCCCCATCTTTTCTCCGACTCAGGTACTTCCTTCTTATGTCCGTTCGAGGACAAACAGTTATTTTAGAGGTGGAGAATGTGATGACCCAAAAGGTCATCACTTGTTTTAGAAATAAATTCTGTGATTCGAGGCCTTAAAACCTCCTCTTTGTCTTACCTCGATTTGCGTGCCCAGTCCGAGCGTGTATCCGGAAAGCCATTATGTGAAATTTTGTGAAACAATGATAATTTTTGCTTTTAAAATGAATTTAGGTTGACTTCGGTCAATATTTTGGGTAAACGGACCCGGACTCGTGATTTGACGGTCCCGGAGGGTCGCAAGAAAATATGTGACTTAGGCGTATGCCCGGAATTGAATTCCAAGGTCCCAAGCCCGAGAAATGAATTTTTAAAGAAAATTGTTTTCAGGAATATATATGAGTTTTGTAAATGAAAGATGTTTGAAATTTATGGTATCGGGCCCGTATTTTAGTTTCGGAGCCCGGTACAAGTTTGAAATAATAATTTGGTTGAATCTGAAAAATTTGGTAAAGATCGGAATTTGTTTGGTATAAAATGGACTTAAAGTTGAGAAATTGGAAATTTTTGGTGTTCTTGAATGATTTTATAAATTTGGGGTTTAATTCATAGTTGTTGATGTTATTTTGATGATTGATTGCACGAGCAAGTCCGTATGATATTTTTAGGTTGGTGTGCATGTTTGGTTTGGAACCCCGAGGGTTCGGGTGAGTTTTGGATAGGCCACGGAGTGAAATTTGAACTTAGGAATTGTTGGTATGTTACAGGCCTGCAGGCTTCGCATCGCAAATGCGATGAGCCCAGGACCAGCACTACCTCGCAAATGCGAGGTACCCTTCGCAAATGCGAAGTCTTCTGAATCTGCCAGTTGTCTCAAATGCGACATTCCCATCGCAAATGCGAGTTCGCAATTGCCAACATCCAATCGCAAATGCGAAGAAAGCAGACTTCTGAAGGGTTCGCAATTGCAAACCCTGGTCGCAATTGCGACATCTGCAACCTACAAAATCATAACTTAGACGCATTTTCAAACATTTTTACAACCTTTTCAAAACCTAAACACCTTTGGGCGATTTTTCAAAGACAACTACACTTCCAAATCGATTGTAAGTCATTTCTAACTCGTTTTCTTTAATCTTTAACATCCTTTTACATGATTTCAATTCAAAATCGAGGGTTTTCATGGGGGAAATTGGGTGTTTTGGGTAGAACTTAGGATTTTCGAATTTTGTGGATTTGGACCTCGATTTGAGGTCCGACTTCAAAATAAATTATATATTTGAGTTCGTGGGTGAATGGGTAATCGGGTTTTGGTTCGAACCTCAGGTTTTGACCATGTGGGCCCGGGGTCGATTTTTGACTTTTGGGAAAAACTTTAGAAAACCTATTTTCATGCATTAGAATTGATTCATTTAGCATTTATTGATATAGTGCAGTAACTTGTGGCTAGATACAAGCGAATTGGTGCTGGAATCAAGAGGTAAAGCGGTAGTTGAGGCTTGAATTGTGTTCGTGGCATTGAGGTAAGTGTTTGGTCTAACCTTAGCTTGAGGGATTAGGAGTCGTGTCCTATTTGCTATGCGTTAATTGTTGAGTACGACGTATAGGCATGGTGACGAGTATCTATACGTTGGTGTCAAGTATGCCCGTGAGTCTTATACTATGATTAATGTGACTCCGTTTTGTATTGTTCATGCCTTATGTGATGATTTCTATTGTTGAAAAAGGTTTGTGGAAGTATTATTGGCAATTGAACGTTATAGAGCATTGGCTCAAGTTGTGAATTGAGTTGTGAAGTAAATGTGGGAAAGAGAAGAGGTTTATGATATTGTCTCATTTGCCGGGATGTTGTTGCTTTTAATGTTATCTCCCTTGACAGGATGTTATTGCTTTTGATATTGTTTCCCATGCCGGGATATGGTTGTCGTACTATTGTTCCCTTGCCGGGATTTTATTGTGATTCTATTAATTCCCTTGCCCTTATTGCTTTGTGATTGTTGTCTCGGTGAGGAAGAATGTTAAAGCACTAAGGGTGATGTCGTGCATGATATTTGTGAGAGAGTATTAAAGCACGAAGGGTGATGTCGTGCCGCACGATGTACAATTCCGTGCCTTTATATGAGTGATAATGCACGAAGGATCATTCCGTGCCATGATTATGTGAGGTAAAAGCACAAAGGGTGATGCCGTGCCGATTATATTGATTCTTATGGTGAGGACGATAGTAAAAGCACGAAGCTGATGCCGTGCACTTGTCCTTGATTTTCCTGATTCTTGTTGATAATTGAGTTATGATGTTCTTTATGTTTATTTATTGGTTTTCTGTGGTTACTTGATTTTATTGTGATGTTATTGATTCCCTTACCCAAATTGCTTTGTGATTATTGCCTGGGTGAA
The DNA here is from genome assembly GCF_001879085.1 of Nicotiana attenuata. Lineage (NCBI taxonomy): Eukaryota > Viridiplantae > Streptophyta > Magnoliopsida > Solanales > Solanaceae > Nicotiana > Nicotiana attenuata. The sequence continues at coordinate 186,425 of NW_017670747.1, forward strand.
GAAGAGTATAAAGCACGAAGTGTGATGTCGTGCATGATATTTGTGAGAGAGTGTAAAGCACGAAGGGTAATGCCGTGCACTTGTCTTTGATTTCCTGATTCCTGTTGATAATGTAGTTATAGTGTTCTTTACATTTATCTATTCAATTCCCGTTGTTACTTGATAATTCCCCGCAGCATGTTTCTCCTTCCTATCTTTAATTGTAAAGTTTTGCCTTTATTTTCCGTTGTACATGATTTAACTGCACAGGTTTATTTGGTAGGCTGGTCCTAGACTCGTCACTACTTCGCCGGGGTTAGACCAGGCACTTACCAGCACATGGGGTCGGTTGTGCTGATACCGCACTCTGCACTCTTTTGTGCAGATCTATACTTTTTGGACCGCAGTGAGGTTGCTGCTTCCAGTTCACCCAGCGACCCGAGGTAGTCCTGCATGTATCCGCAGGCCTTGGCATCTCCTTATATCCTTTCATTCTATTTCTTTCATGTATTCCAAAGACAGCATTGTATTAATCTTTCAGACATTTATTTGTAGTATTCTTAGACTGCCTGTGAAATTGTACCACCAGTTCTGGGTAGTTTATGTTATGGATTGGTATTGGTATCATTATTAAAATATTACATTTCAATCTTCCGCTTATTAAATTCTGCTGTTTATATGATGTTGGTTCTAAATTGTTAAAGGACTAAAATGGGAAAGGGTAAATAATACAAATGGTTGGCTTGCCTAGTTTTCACTAGTAGGCTCCATCACGACTCCCGAGGGTGGAAAATCCGGGTCGTGACAGAATCCGTGGGTGATTTTGTCTTCCGGCGTTGTTTTGAGTGTTTCGAGGGTTGGTACAAGTTTGAATAGTGCTATGTGACTTGTTGGCGTGTTTATTTGAGGTCCCGAGGGCCTCGGGATGGATTTGGATGGTTAACGGAGAGTTTCAGTTTTGGAGTTATGCTGCAGATTTTCTACTTCTGTCATTTCCGCACCAGCTGATTGGGGACCGCAGGTGCGACGCCGCAGATGCGTAGAAGAGGCCGCAGAAGCGGATTTGGGTCAGCTGGAGCTTGGCCGCAGATGCGGTGCGTTGGGCACATCTGTGGAACCGCAGGTGCGGTTCTAGGACGCAGATGCGGCCCTGGGAGAATTAATAAAGAACCGCAGATGCGGTTGTCTTGATCGCAGGTACGTTCCGCAGAAACGTGATTTAGGCCGCAGGTGCGGAATCTATGGGCCAGAACCTATAATAGGCTTCCTTCGCAATTTTCAGCTTTGTTTCACCATTTTTAAGTCGGATTTAGAGCTTTTTGGGAAATTTTGAAGAGGGAATTCAAGGGACTTCGTGGAGGTAAGATTCTTGGAACTAAAACTCGTTTCTATGGTGATATTTTACTGATTAGGCATGGAATTTATGGAAATTAGTGGTTAAAATTGGGGTTTAGGCTTGAAATTGGAGACTTTGATTTTGGGATTTGAGGGGTCGTTTGTGGTCGGATTTTGATGTAATTGGTATGTATGAACTCGTGAGAGGTTAAGGATTCTATTGATTTGATTATTATTGGATTTAGAGGCGTGGCCCGGGGATCGAGTTTGGCAAATTTCGGGATTTTGATGTAAATTGATTATTTTCGCGTGGGCTTTGTTCCACTAGCCTATTTTGATGTTATGATTCTGATTTTGAATAGATTCGGGGAGAGTTAAGACGCGTATTTGATTGAAAACTGTTTGATATCATTGTGTTTTGGAAAGTATTACCATGTTTTGGGCGGAATGCCATATTTGGGCCTCATGCCAACTGTTTTGGACCCTTAGTAGCTTTTTACTGCTATTCCTCATTGTTTGACTTAATACCTGTTCTCAGACATGTTGCATTCTACTGTTTTCGTAACTCGGCCGTATTTACTCCGTTTTGATATTTTTAGATAATATTTTGGGCTGAGCATCATGTTTTACTGTTGCCCGAGGGGCCTGAGAGATTTCTGACTGAGTGAGGCCGAGGGCCTGTATTGTGAGGATATCATGGGATCGGGCTACGCGCCGCAGCATTTGTACTGATTATGATATATGAGAGGCCGAGGGCCTGATTTGTTATGCCACGAGATGGCTTGTGATAGCGCTTGGGCTGTAGGAGCCCCTCTGGAGTCTGAACACCCCTAGTAAGCACGGGTACCCAGTGTGAGTGATGTGATATTGCCCGATGCACTGTTGTTGTTTTATGTTGTTACCCGAGGGGCTGATTACAAGTGATTGTGAGGTAGCCCGAGGGGCTGGTCCTATTGATATTTTGCCCGAGGGGTGGTTTATGGTATATGTTTTTCCCAAGGGGCTGTTTATGTTCTATCCTTTTACTTATTGTCTTCATCATTCGTTTGAAACCACTGAATGATGTTTTAAAAAGGTTTTCCTGAACTGAGTTGTTTTTACAAGTTAATTGTTTTACTGTATTGTTCTGGACATATATTGTTTTGTTGTAGTGCTATGACGTGGAATTTCTTGTTTTCCTACTACTCAGCTGCTTTTACTACTATTACTTACTGAGTTGGCATACTCACATTACTCCCTGCACCCTATGTGTTGATCCAGGGGTCTCGGGACGCGATAGTGAGTGCTGATCGGTCGTCCAGCAGGTCTTCGGAGTTGACTAGGTAGCTGCTCGGCGATTCGCTGCCATGTGCTTCTCCTTCCTATCTTGTTTAGATTGTCGTAGTGTTTTATCTTCAGACTATGTTGTCTTTCTTATTCTAAGATGAGTTGTAGTTGCTCATGCCTGGTGACACCGCAATGTCGGGCTTGTGTTATATTTCCGCACTACTTATTCTAACTTATGTTATGGGATTTTTGCAAAATAATGGCTTAAAATGACTTATCATGAATTTCTTGTTGGTTTTGGGGTTTGTGTCGGCTGACCTTGTTTTACGTTTGGCGCCATCACGACCGGGTCTATTTTTGGGATCTGACAAGTTGGTATTAGAGCCTAGGTTACATAGGTCTCACAAGTCATGAGCGGGTTTAGTAGAGTCTCGCGGATCGGTACGGAGATGTCTGTACTTATCCTCGGGAGGCTGTAGAACCTTTTAGGAAAAACTTCTTGTTCTTGAATTCCTGTCGTGCGAATCTGTTGATTCTAGTACTAAACTTCTATTATTCTATTCTCTCACAGATGGTGAGGACACGCGCTACTGGTCAGGATGGACGACCACCAATACCACCAGCTGGGGCTACTAGAGGCCGAGGATCCGGTCGAGGCCGTGGTAGGGGCGGGGGTGTAGCCCGCACAACAGCTAGGGCAGCACCTGCAGATCCACCAGCCGCCCCAGTTCATGATCATGTCCCAGTTGTGGACGCACCGGCAGCACCAGCTCAGGCTCGGCTGTGCCTATTGTGATTCCAGGCCTTCAGGAGGCCCTGGCCCAGATTCTATCAGTGGGCACTGGCCTAGCTCAGGCGGTCTCAGTTACTACGCCCGCAACTACTTCTCAGGCTGCGGAGGCACTCAGAATCCCGCCGCTCGCACACCTGAGCAGGTCATGCAGGCACTTCAGACACCGGGGGCACCTCCAGCCCACCCGGTTGCAGCTTCTCAAGACGATGTAGCTCCTATTATGCCAGAGGACGAGCAACACAGATTGTAGAGGTTTGGGAGACTTCAGGCTCCGGCTTTTAGTGGTGCAGAGGGCGATGATGCCCAGGGTTTCTTGGATAATTGTCAGAGGATGCTTTGGACTGCGGGTATTTTGGAGACCAGTAGGGTATCGTTCACTACTTTTCAATTCTCAAGGGCTGCACTTAGATGGTGGGAGGCTTACGAGAGGTGTAGGCCGGTTGACAGATCGCCCCTTTCTTGGCAGCAGTTCTCCATTCTCTTCTTGGAGAAGTTTGCTGAGTCTTGCCGAAAGGAGCTGCGCAAGCAGTTCGATCAGCTTCGTCAGGGTGACAGATCTCTGACACAGTATGAGATGCGGTTCTCCGAGTTGGCTCATCATGCAGTCTGGTTGGTTTCCACAGATCGAGAGAGGATCAGGAGGTTTGTAGATGGCCTAGGTTTTCAGCTTCGGTTGCTCATGACCAGACAGAGAGTGTCTGGTGCTACCTTTGATGAGGTTGTTGACATAGCTCGACATATTGAGATAGTTCGTGGTCAGGAGAGGTTTGAGCGGGAGACTAAGAGGCCTCGTGGTCAGGGTGGATTCAGTTGTACTCCTCATGGGGGTCAGTTTCAGCACGACAGAGGCCGTCCATTTAGGCATGCTCAATCAGCTCGCCTAGGTTATCGTGGGGCATCATCGGGCCATGGTTCTCACAGTTCTCATCAGGGCCATTCATCACTCAGTGCCCTTCCAGCCCAGAGTTCATCCCGTGCTCCATCAGTTCAGGGCTCTTCTATGCCAGGTTCTTCTGCTAGTCATCCCGGTGCTAGGGGTTCCCTTCAGTCCCCGCCTCCAGTAAGAAAGGGTTGTTATGAGGGTGAAGAGTTGGGACATATGTGGAGGTAGTGTCCTCGTTTTCTTGGGGGTTCATCTCAGCAGAGGAGTCAGCTCTCGACTTCAGCACTAGTTACTTCGCCACCCACCCACCCAGTTAGGGGTCGCCCCAGAGGGGGAGGTCGATCAGGTGGTGTTCAGGCCCGCTTTTATGCACTTCCAGATAGACCTGATGATATTGTTTCAGTTGCTGTGATTACAGGTATTGTCTCAGTTTGCCACAAAGATGCCTCTGTGTTATTTGATCCTGGTTCCACTTTTTCATATGTGTCATCGTATTTTTCCCGTTATTTGGATATGCCCCGTGAGTCTCTTTTTTCATCTGTTCGTGTATCTACTCCGGTGGGCGATACTGTTGTTGTAAACCATGTATATCGGTCATGTGTGGTAACTATTGGGGTTTGGATACCCGAGTGGACCTTTTGTTACTTTGTATGGTGGACTTTGATGTGATATTAGGCATGGATTGGCTATCTCCGTTTTGTGCCATTTTGGACTGTCATGCTAAGACAGTGACATTGGCCATGCCGGGTGTGCCACGGATTGAGTGGCGGGGTTCGTCTAATTATGTTCCCAATAGGGTTATTTCATTCTAGAAGGCCTAGCGTATGATTGAGAAGGGTTGTCTTTCTTACTTAGCCTTCGTGAGGGATGTCAGCGTAGAGACTCCTACCATTGATTCAGTTTCGGTAGCGAGGGACTTTCCGGCTGTGTTTCCTGCAGACCTGCGGGCATGCCCTCGGACAGGGATATTGATATTTGTATTGATTTGGTGCCAGTCACTCAGCCCATTTCTATGCCTCCATATCGTATGGCACCAGCGGAGTTGAAGGAGCAGCTTCAGGAACTCCTTGATAAGGGGTTCATTCGGCCTAGTGTGTCACCGTGGGGTGCGCCTGTTCTATTTGTGAAGAAGAAGGATGGCACTATAAGGATATGCATTGATTACATGCAGTTGAACAAGGTCACAATCAAGAACAAGTATCCTTTTCCTCGTATTGATGATTTATTTGACCAGCTTAAGGGAGCGAGAGTGTTCTCCAAGATTGATCTCCGTTCAGGTTATCACCAGTTGAAGATCAGGGACTTGGATAGTCTTAAGATAGCTTTCAGGACCCGCTATGGTCATTATGAGTTCCTTATGATGTCTTTTGGGCTGACCAATGCCCCAGCAGCGTTCATGCATTTGATGAACATTGTGTTTCGACCTTATCTCAACTCGTTCGTGATTGTTTTCATTGATGAAATTCTGGTGTACTCGCGTAGTTAGGAGGAGCACGTGGAGCATTTGAGAGTTGTGTTTGAGAGGTTGAGGGAGGAGAAGCTTTATGCAAAGTTCTCTTAATGTGAGTTTTGGCTTAGTTCAGTGGCTTTCTTGGGGTACGTGGTGTCCAGTGAGGGTATTCAGGTTGATCCAAAGAAGATAGAGGCAGTTCAGAGTTGGCCCAGGCTGTCCTCAGCCACAGAGATTTGCAACTTTCTTGGTTTGGCAGATTATTACCGTCGGTTCGTTCAGGGCTTTTCATCTATTGCATCACCCTTGACCAAATTGACTCAAAGGGTGCTCCATTCATGTGGTCGGATGAGTGTGAGGCGAGCTTTTAGAAGCTCAAGACTGCCTTGACCACAGCTCTAGTGTTAGTATTGACATCAGCTTCAGGTTCATACACAGTGTATTGTGATGCTTCGAGAGTGGTTATTGGGTGTGTGTTGATACAGGAGGGTAGAGTGATTGCATATGCTTCTCGTCAGTTGAAGCCCCATGAAAAGAACTACCCTGTTCATGATTTAGAGTTGGCTGCCATTGTTCACGCGTTGAAGATTCGGAGGCATTATTTGTATGGTGTGTCTTATGAGGTGTTTACTGATCATCGTAGCCTCCAGCACTTGTTCAAGCAGAAGGATCTCAACTTGAGGCAGTGGAGATGGTTGGAGCTGCAAAAGGACTATGATATCACTATCATGTATCATACGAGAAAGGCTAATGTAGTGGCCGATACTCTGAGTAGGAAGGCGGTGAGTATGGGTAGTTTGACGTATATTCTTGTCGGGGAGCTCTTGCAGTTGATATTCAGGCCTTGGCCAATCGGTTTGTGAGGTTGGATATTTCGGAGCCCAGTGGGGTCTTAGCTTGTGTTGTTTCTCGGTCTTCCTTGTTTGATCGCATCAGAGAGCGCCAGTATGATGATCCTCATTTGCTTGTCCTTAAGGACAGAGTTCAGCACGGCGATGCCAGAGATGTGGTTATTGGTGATGATGGGGTGTTAAGGATGCAGGGCCGGATATGTGTGCCTAATGTGGATGGGCTTCGGGAGTTGATTTTGGATGAGGCTCATAGCTCACGGTATTCCATCCATCCGGGTGCCGTGAAGATGTATCCGGATTTGAGACTGCATTATTGGTGGCGGAGAATGAGGAAGGATATTATGGGATTTGTAGCTCGGAGTCTCAATTTTGACCAGGTGAAATATGAGCATCAGAGGCCGGGTGGCTTGCTTCAGCAGATGGATATTCCAGAGTGGAAGTGGGAGCAGATCACCAGGATTTTGTAGTTGGACTTCCATGGACTTTGAAGAAGTTCGATGCTATTTGGGTTATTGTGGATTGGCTGACCAAGTCCGCGCACTTCACTCCGGTGTGTACTGCCTATTCTTTAGAGCGGTTGGCAGAGATCTATATCCGAGAGATTGTTCGTTTGCATGGTGACCATATTTACATCATCTCAGATAGAGGTACTCAGTTTACTTTGCAATTTTGGAGAGCCGTGCAGAGAGAGTTGGGTACTCAGGTTGAGTTGAGCACAGCCTTTCACCCTCAGACGGACGGGCAGTCCGAGCGCACTATTCAGATATTGGAGGACATGTTGCGCGCTTGTGTCATTGATTTCGGTGGTTCATGGAATCAGTTTCTATTGCTCGCGGAGTTTGCATATAACAACAGCCATCAGTCGAGTATTGAGATGGCTCCATATGAGGCTTTCTATGGGAGACGGTGTAGATCTCTAGTTGGTTGGTTTTAGCCGGGTAGGCTTTTGGGTACAGATTTGGTGCAGGATGCTTTGGATAAGGTGAAGGTGATTCAGGAGTGGCTTCGTACAGCGCAGTCGAGACAAAAGAGTTATGCTGACAGAAAGGTTCGTGATGTGTCCTACATGGTTGGGGAGAAGGTTCTATTGAAGGTTTCACTCATGAAGGGTGTTATGAGATTTGGGAAGAAAGGTAAATTGAGTCCTCGGTTCATTGGGCCTTTTGAGGTGCTTTGAAGGATTGGGGAGGTGGCTTTTGAGCTTGCTTTGCCACCCAGCTTGTCGAGTGTGCATCCGGTCTTTCATGTTTCTATTCTCCGGAAGTATAGTGGCAATTCATCTCATGTTTTGGATTTCATCACGGTTCAGTTAGATGGTGATTTGACTTACGATGTGGAGCCAGTGGCTATTTTGGAGCGTCAGGTTCGAAAGTTGAGATCAATGGATATAGCTTCAGTGAAAGTGCAGTGGAGAGGTCGGCCCGTGGAGGAGGCTAGCTGGGAGACCTAGCGGGAGATGCGGAGCAGATATCCTCACCTACTTGAGGTTTCAGGTATGTTTCTTGACTCGTTCGAGGATGAACGTTTGTTTAAGATGGGGAGTATATAACGACCCGGCCGGTCGTTTCATGAGATACCGCTCCGTTTTCCCCATTTCTGCTTTTATTTGTCTTGTTCAGTTGTGTTATGTGATATCAGGTTAGTTGGTTTGAGTTCGGAATGGTTTTGGAGAGGTATGAAACACTTAGTCTCTTTTGTGTGAGCTTAAGTTGGAAAAGTCAACCGGATGTTGACTTATGTGAAAAAGGTCTCGGATGTAAATTCGGATGGTTCGGATAGCTTCGTTAGGTGATTTGGGACTTAGGAGCGTGATCGGAATATATTTTGGAGGTACGAAGTAGATTTAGGCTTGAATTGAAAAAAAGTGGAATTTTGGCATTTTCCGGTTGATAGTGGAAATATTGATATAGGGGTCGGAATGGGATATCGGAAATTAGAGAAGGTCAGTGGTGTCAATTGTGACGTGTGTGCAAAATTTCAGGTCACTCGGATGAGGTTTGATAGACTTTTTGATCAATTGCGGAATTCGGAAGTTTTGGAACCCTTAGGCTTGAATCCGAGGGTGATTTGGTGTTCCAGCGTTGTTTTGAGTGTTCCAAGGGTTGGTACAAGTTTGAATAGTGTTATGTGACTTGTTGGTGTGTTTGGTTTAGGTCCCGAGGGCCTCGGGATGGATTTGGATGGTTGACCGAGAGTTTGGATTTTGGAGTTGTGCTGCAGATTTTCTGCTTCTGTCATTTCCGCACCTGCGGATTGGGGACCGCAGGTGCGATGCCGCAGATGCATAGAGGAGGCCGTAGAAGCTGATTTGGGTCAGCTGGAGCTTGGCCGCTGATTCGATGCGTTGGGCGCATCTGCAGGACCGCGGGTGCGGTTCTAGGACGCAGATGCAGCCCTGGGGGAATTAATGAAGAACCGCAGATGCGGTTGTCTTGACCGCAGGTACGGCCCGCAGAAGCGTGATTTAGGCCGCAGGTGCGCAATCCCTGGGCCAGAACCTATAAAAGGCTTCATTCGCGTTTTTCAGCTTTGTTTCACCATTTTTAAGTCGGATTGAGAGCTTTTTTGTAGATTTTGAAGAGGGAATTCAAGGGACTTCATGGAGGTAAGATTCTTGGAACTAAAACTCGTTTCTATGGTGATATTTTACTGATTAGCCATGGAATTTATGGAAATTAGTGATTAAAATTGGGGGTTAAGCCTTGAAATTGGAGACTTTGATTTAGGGATTTGAGGGATCGCTTGTGGTCGGATTTTGATGTAATTGGTATGTATGAACTCGTGAGAGGTTAAGGATTCTATTGATGTGTGATTTTTATTGGATTTCGAGGCGTGGGCCTGGGGGTTGGGTTTGGCAAATTTCGGGATTTCAATGTAAATTGATTATTTTCGCATGGGCTTTGTTCCTTTAGCCTATTTTGATGTTATGGTTTTGATTTGGATAGATTCGGGGCGAGTTGAGGCCGATTCGAGAGGCAAAAGCATTACGGGCTAGAGTTTGGACAGTTTAAGGTAAGTAATGATTGTAAATGTTGTCCTGAGGGTATGAAACCCCGGATTTCACATCGTTGTGCTACTTCGAGGTGACGCATACGCTAGATGACGAGTGTGGGGTCGTGCACCGTTGGGGATTGTGACTTGGTCCGTCCCATACAACTGTTAAGACGCGTATTTGATTGAAAACGGTTTGATATCATTGTGTTTTGGAAAGTATTACCATGTTTTGGGCGGAATGCCATATTTGGGCATCATGCCAACTATTTTGGACCCTTAGTGGCTTTTTACTGCTATTCCTCACCGTTTTGGCTTAATACCTGTTCTCAGTCATGTTGCATTCTACTGTTTTCATAACTCAGCCGTATTTTCTTCGTTTTGATATTTTAAATGATATTTTGGGTTGAGCATCATGTTTTACAGTTGCCCGATGGGCCTGAGAGATATCTGACTGAGTGAGGTCGAGGGCCTGTATTGTGAGGATATCATGGGGTCGGGCTGCACGACGCAGCATGTGTACTGATTGTGAAATATGAGAGGCCGAGGGCGTAATTTGTTATGCCAAGAGATTGCTTGTGATATCGCTTGGGCTGTAGGAGCCCCTTCAGAGTCTGAACACCCCTAGTGAGCGCGTGTACCCAGTGTGAGTGATGTGATATCACTCGAGTTGTTATTGTTTCATGGTGTTGTCCGAGGGGCTGATTACGAGTGATTGTGAGGTAGCCCGAGGAGCTGCACCTGTTGATATTTTGCCCGAGGAGCGGTTTATGGTATATGTTTTGCCCAAGAGGCTATTTATGTTCTATCCTTTTACTCATTGTCTTCATCACTCGTTTGAAACCACTGAAAGATGTTTTAAAAAGTTTTTCCTGAACTGAGTTGCTTTTACAAGTTAATTGTTTTACTGTATTGTTCTGGACATATATTGTTTTGTTGTAGTGCTATGACGTGGGATTTCCTGTTTTCCTATTACTCAACTGCTTTTACTTTGATTACTTACTGAGTTGGCATACTCACATTACTCCCTGCACCCTGTGTGTAGATCCAGGAGTCTCTGGACACGATAGTGAGTGCTGATCAATCGTCCAGCAGGTCTCCGGAGTTGACTAGGTAGCTGCTCGGCAATTCTGTCACGACCCGGATTTCCCACCCTCGAGAGTCGTGATGGTGCCTACTAGTGAAAGCTATGCAAGCCAGTTATTCCAATTATTTAACCCTTTTTATCTTTAATCCCTTAACAATGGTGAATTAACGTTATATAAACAACGGAAATAACAAAGCGGAAGACTGAAATATAACAATTTGATAACACTACCGATATTAAACCATAAACATAAGCTACCCAGAACTGGTGTCACAATCTCACAGACTGTCTAAGAATACTACAAATAAGGTCTGAATAGAATTACACGAATCTGTCTCGGAATAAGTAAAAACAGAAGGAAAATGATAGAAGGAGATGCCAAGGCATGCGAACGCCTGGGTCTGGAAGCGGCAACCTCACTGTGGTCCAAAAGCTGTAGCACCGGGATCTGCACACAGTGCAAAGTGTATTATCAGCACAACCGACCCTATGTGCTGGTAAGTGCCTAACCTAACCTCAGCAAAGTAGTGACGAGGCTAGGACCAGACTACCAAATAAACCTGTGCAGTTAAATCATATACAGCGGAAAAGTAAAGGCAAAAATTTACAGGTAAAGATAGGAGGGGGATAACATGCTGCGGGGAAATCAAGTAACAACAGAAAACCAATAAATAAACGTAAAGAACACCATACCTCAAGTATCAGCAAGAATCAGAAAATCAAAGACAAGTGCACGACATCACCCTTCGTGCTTTTACTCTCGTCCTCAACATAAGAATCAATATAATCGGCACAGCATCACCCTTCGTGCTTTTACCTCACATAATCATGGCACAGAATTATCCTTTGTGCATTATCACTCACATCATAGCACATCATTGTATATCGTGCGGCACGGCATCACCCTTCGTGCTTTAACCTCACAATATGGCACGGCATCACCCTTCGTGCATTAACACTCTCTCACAAATATCATGCACGACATCACCCTTCGTGCTTTTACACTCTTCCTTACACAAACAACAATCACAAAGCAATACGGGCAAGGGAATCAATAAAATCATAGTAGAATCCGGCAAGGAAACAATAGCATAACAACAATATCCCGGCAAGGGAAAACAATATCAAAAGGAATAACATCCCGGCAAGGGAACAATAGCATAACAACAATATCCCGGCAAGGGAGATAATATCATAAACCTCTTCTCTTTTTCACAATTACTTCACAACTCAATGCACAACTTGAGCCAACGCTCTACGATGTTCAATTACAGTTATTACTTACACAACTCAATTCACAACTCGAGCCAATGCTCTAAAATGTTCAATTACCAATAATACTTCCACAAGCCTTGTTAAACAATAGATTTCATCATATAAAGCATAAATAATATGAAACGGAGTCACATTCATCATAGTATAAGACTCACGGGCATGCTTGACACTGACGTATAGATACTCGTCACCATGCCTATACGTCGTACTCAACAATTAACACATAGCAAATAAGACACAACTCCTAATCCCTCAAGCTAAGGTTAGACCACACACTTACCTCGATGCCACGAACACAATTCAAGACTCAAATACCGCTTTACCTCTCGTTTCCACCACCAATTCGCTTGTATCTAGCCACAATTTACTTAACGATATCAATAAATTCTAAATGAATCAATTCTACTGCATGAAAATAGATTTTCTAAAGTTTTTCCCAAAAAGTCAAAAATTGACCCCGGGCCCACATGGTCAAAACCCGAGGTTTGAACCAAAACCCGATTACCCATTCATCCACGAACTCAAATATATAATTTGTTTTGAAATAGGACCTCAAATCGAGGTCCAAATCCCCAAAATTTGAAAATCCTAAGTTCTATCCAAAACAACCAATTTCCCCCATGAAAAACATTGATTTTGAGTTGAAATCATGTAAAAAGATGTTATAGATTAAAGAAAATGAGTTAGAAATGACTTACAATTGGTTTGGAGAAGAACATTTCTTTAGAAAATCGCCCAAAAAGTCCAAATTAACTGGTCTCTGATGTCGCAATTGCGACCAGGGTTCGCAATTGCGAACCCTTTCAGGACCTGCTACCTTCGCAAATGCGAAGAATATGTCGTATTTGCGACCATGAAAAAATCATGTAGGCTTCGCATTCGCGAGAAATATGTCGCATTTGCGATGGGATCGTCGCATTTGCAACTTCTGGCATATGATGAAGACTTCGCATTTGCGAGAATTGGCTGGCCCTGGGATCTTTGCATTTGCGACAAAATCATCGCATTTACCATCCCTGGTTGCATCGCAATTGCCTGATCTCGCATTTGCGAGATCAGAGGCCTGCTACACATCTGCAACACACCAGCAATTTACCTAAGTCCAATTTCACTCTGTGGCTTATCCAAAACTCACCCGAGCCCTCGGGGCTCCAAACTAAACATGCACGTGATAACTGTGATTTTTAACACGTTTTATGCCCATACTTGCCTATGCTTTATGTATGATTTGCCATAAAATAAACCCAGAATGCGTATAAGTTGCGCTTGATTGCAGGTTTGAGCAACAAGATGACAAAAGTTAAAAATCGGCTCGAAACGGAGTGAAACCTGCTCAAGTGTCAAAGGTCAGGAAAGCAAGGATATTCAGAACTTGGTGTGGACCGCACCATCATGTCATGCGGCCGCACCATAGGAGTTCAGAGAGTTGGCATTCTCAGTTCCAACCAATGTGGCCGCACTACAAGATCACGCGGTCCGCACCACAAAAGTCCAGAGACCATCACAAGCCACTCATGCGGCCGCACTACAAGTTCACGCGGTCCGCGCCAGTCATAATGCGCCGCACTCTATCATTGTGCGGTCCGCATCAACATCTTCAGAAGGTAAGTCTCAGAAGTCAAGCAACCCAGTGCGGCCGTGTGTCAACTTCGTGCGGACCGCACGGACCCCGCAGGGGTATTTTTGTCTGGTTTTTCTTAACTTAGTATAAATAGAATATTTGCCATTTTTAGGGCACGAATTAGATACCAGAGAGCAGCTGCACTCGTGAGACAAAAGTTTTAGCCTATTTTGGGCATTTTCATCTTGTTTTAACGTGGATTCTTGTAGATTTACATTCTAGTTAATTTAATATGTTCATTTTATCTATTTCTTCTTCAATTTCTGTTGTTATTATGGCTAGCTAAACCCATTAGCTCGGGTTGTGGCTCAACCCTAGCGTGGGTAATTAATGGGTGTGATTGTTTAATGCTTGAATGATGTTGGGTGTTTGATATTTGGGTTAATTTTATGTTTTCACTTGGATTTGGTGGTTGCAAACACTAAGTCTAGCTTAGTGGGTCTTGACTCTTCTTGAGAAAGAGTGTCTATGACTCCAAAATTAACCCAACAAGGAATTGGGATGGACCCATGAGAATGGTAGTCCCAATTAACGGGTAAGACCTCGAGAGAGTAATTACCCTACTTGAACCCTAAGTTGCTTGGTTTGTTAGCCTACCCAATTGGTCTCGAGAGAGTCAATTGGGCAAAATCACTCTTTCTACCGAGAGGTGTGAGAGTGAGTGCAATCGTGCAACGGTTATATCATAAGCCCCATAATCATCATTCTCGTATTAGGAATCTCTACCCGTTAGTTGACCACCTAGGTAAATGTCACGACCCTAGTGCCTTTCTCTATCTTGCATACAACCTAGACTTAATATCTTAGCATAATTTAGTTATAATTAGTAGTTGTTAAATTGTAGTTGATAATCATAAAAACCCAAAAATGATAGAAGATCAATTAGAAGCAAACACGCATTTCTAGGCTAAGCAAATATCCAACTCCCTTTCTAGCTCCCTGTGAAAATTGACCCCGATACCACTATTGGGTAAAAGTATTAGCGCCCACTCTTCCTAAGGTTGAGTCCGCTGCGCGATTCACTTTTTGGCGCCGTTGCCGGGGAGCTTACGGTGTTGACTATTTGTGTAGCTAGTTTTGTGTTTTGCTTCTCTTTCCTTCTTTTTACTAACTTTATTTGTGTTGATCCATCAGGTACACATGGCTCTAAATGGAAATGACCCTCTTGGCAATGCCTTGGCGGGGGAGGAGGTTGAAGATGTTGAGCAAGATGAGCTTCCGGTACCTCAAGTACCACGGAGAGGTCGAAAT